>NC_061516.1:6942500-7055000 GCF_022379125.1 Scophthalmus maximus | reverse complement strand
CCCCCCCCCCCCCCCCCCCCCCCCGCCCCGTCTCCCACAGCGATCACACGTCCGCTACAGACGTCCTGCAGACGTTGACTAACACTGTTGCAATCTCTACGTTTGATTGATGTACGGCAGCTCTCGGCTAAAAGGAGAATGTGACCATCCGCACAACCTCACAGTGAGTGTAAAGAAAACTGAACTCGGAGGAAAGGAGAAATTAAAACCACAAACGTGCCCTTGTGTCATAAAAAAGGAAAGGAGATCAAACGTTTGTCGGCGTAATATTTCCCGTACATGATACTGTGCTCTACTCGCCACCTCAGGAGTCAAAAGGTTATCGAACAATAACATGCGAAATGTACAGTAGGTGTCACAATGTTCCCTCAGGTTTATTTCTAGCATGAATGTGGACGGCAGGGGTCGAACCCGTGTCGGGTGGGGGGGGGGGGGCGCCCGGGGCATCGCGTGATACGTACAGGCCCGTTTAATACCAACAAACTGACACGGTGGGTGGTGAGGGCACAGGGAGGGGACGGGTTGGCCGGCAGCGTTACCTGTGAGTTCTGGATCTGGATGGTTCCTGGCGGCAGCGCCTGCGTTAACACTTGCCCTTGTGATGTCACCATGGCAACCGGCTGGTACAGGGTCCCACCTGAGGGGATAATTTGCCGTCATGAGTATCAAGAGTGGCTTCAGCAGAGCTAAAGGCGGCGCCGTCCCGCAGCACCGCCAGAGCCTTATTAACTCCCCGTCAGGCCCGCAAACAACAACAACAAGGCAAACAAGAGGCCAGATGATCCGACTCACGATCTTTAGTTCCCTTTAACCGGGGAAGCAGACGAGGAGGCCAGAGTGTTTTGCTGCTGGCTTAATTAGGCTCGATCAAGACTCTGTGTGAGCTCCTCAATGTGTACTGATCAAAGGCTGGGACATTGATTTATTTTGGGCTGGAATGGATTTCCGGGGGACAGGATTAACATTCCACTGTAGAGGCTTGACACTATAAGAAGCCACCAGCCGAGCACCGCGCGAAGGAAACACACCACGGCTCTCTGATACACATGTACAGAAAAGAATCTGTCACGACAGCTGCAGAGATGAGTTCAATGTCACGCTTCTTTTCAGAAGTACGCAGTGAAGTGTCATTTTTCAGGTCGTTTAAATATCAGTGCACAAACTCAGTTACTCCTGTGTGTTCGGTGTGAACACACCGTATTTTGCAGAATATGAATTATTACTTTAGTTTATTTTTCAAAGCAGGGCTGCAAAACAGAGAGAAACTGTAAAATGATTTGAATTGAAGATAAACGATTGATTCATAATACATTATATGTCATTTGGTAAGAGTTCAGCATCAGCATTTTGAAAGAGCCGGAGATGATCAACTCATTTGCCCAAGACGCAAATAAAGAGAACTGCAGCACTCGAAAAGAGAAGAGTGGACGACTTTAAAGTTTTCCAGATATTTCCTATTGTCTGGGCCTTTTATTGTTTAATGTTTATCATTGTATGCCTTTGTATTCTTGTATGTAAAGCACTTTGTGACCTGGTTTGTGAAAGGTGCTATATTAAATAAACTTTACTTACTTTCTTACTTACTTACTTACTAAACCGGACGGACTTGAAAATGAATTTATTTTGGCAAAGGCGATATATTCATGTTGGTCCAAAGACTCAAGTTATAACCATTCAAACGCTGTAAGCACTGTCTTTAATTATGAACGGTAGATTGTATAAACTGAAATACATTTTGTGACAGTAAGTGACAAGATCTGGGCTACATTAACATCACCTGGTCTAACAGGGACATACAACTGTGTGTCACACATGTCAAACCTCTGGAAAATGTGACACATTGGAGCACGTACATAGAAAACAAAATTGATCCCACGATAGACCCTTGGGGGACCCCACAAGAGAGGAGGTATATGTATGCACATTACTAAGTAGTAGTAAAAAAAGAAAGTTGTTACCATTTATCCTCTTGAAGTAACTGCATGTGACGGCATGTTATCTGTCTTTATTTACTATATTATCAAATGTAATTTCAGAAGTGTGAATCTAATATTCCCCTTAGGTTCTGAATATCAGAACCTGTTAACATCTAAATAAGTTTTTTTGAAGTTACTACAGTTTTAAGCATGAAAATATAATTACTGTTAAAAAAAAGACTGTGATTTAAATATAACATATAATATACTGATAATACTCATTGTGAAAGCTAGTGTGATAATAGCAAATAGAAAAAAAATCATAATACTAATAATGAGGAACGTCTGTATGAAATGAAACCGCCTGTCAGGCCAGAACAGACTGAACCAAAGTACCATAGATGAAATAATCACCACATCAACTTCTAAATGTGACATTGCACTATAAAATTAATACAAGGCAATTTGACTCTTGCATGTATATGTGTCAGGTCACAATGTTTTAATGTTTGTGTGTGTAGTCTCATGCTTACCCGAAACCACTTGAGAGTTGATGGTAGTCATGGCGACATTGCCCTGTTGCAGACCCCCGGCGGGCAACACAATCCCTGAAGGGTTAACAGAGCTGGAGACAGAGGTCATGGATGGAGAGGAGGTCTGAATTAGTTCCTGGGGGAATCACAGAGAGACACTAGTGAGCAAACGTTGAGAAGGTAGTGGGACTGTTTGTGACTGGAAAAACTCCCGACAGCAAAACGTGGTGATGAATGACAAGACACGGGATGGTGGACGGTGTTGCTCCGAGGGGGAGACCGACACGCTGACTGACCTGTTGCATGCTGAGACTGGTGTGTGTCGGGGAATAGGGTCCTCCCAGGTCGTTGCGCAGGAGGTTGTCGCTGTGCATCTTGGTCTTCAGACAGGTGATGTAACGGTTGCAGAAATCCTTACAGAGCTCGTTGACCTTCTCCAGTTCGAGGAGGTGGATCCTCAGAACCTGAATGGCCTTTACCATCTGAGGGAAACACACAGACAGACAGTCAGACAGACAGTCAGACAGACAGACAGACAGACAGACAGACAGACAGAAAGACAGGCAGACATTCAGACAGTCAGACAGACAGTCGGTCAGTCGGTCAGTCGGTCAGTCGGTCAGACAAGCAGACAGACAGACAGACAGATAGACAGTCAGTCAGTCAGACAGACAGACAGAAAGACAGGCAGACATTCAGACAGTCAGACAGACAGTCGGTCAGTCAGTCAGTCGGTCAGTCGGTCAGACAAGCAGACAGACAGACAGACAGATAGACAGTCAGTCAGTCAGACAGACAGACAGTCGGTCAGGCAGACAGACAGACAGACAGTCGGTCAGTCAGTCAGTCAGTCAGTCAGTCAGTGAGACAGACATACAGACATACAGACATACAGAAAGACAGGCAGACATTCAGACAGTCAGACAGACAGACAGTCGGTCAGTCAGTCGGTCAGTCGGTCAGACAAGCAGACAGACAGACAGACAGATAGACAGTCAGTCAGTCAGACAGACAGACAGTCGGTCAGTCAGTCAGTCAGTCAGTGAGACAGACATACAGTCAGACAGGCAGTCAGGCAGACAGACAGACAGTCCGTCTGTTCTTAATTGGACTTTTTTAGGGTTTTATGAAAGAATAGAAATCTAAGGATTATTAGGAGGCCAACAAACATTTGAATTCATATTGATTTATCCATTAACAGGGAAATTATTAGGACATGTACAATGGGAGTCTATCATTGTGTAATAACTAAATGCATTCTAATCCTGCACTCACACCAAGCCTCTAATATGAAATGCTGAGAGGTCGAGCCTGAAGCTTCTCCACTCCCCGTCAGAAGGACTGTCTTGAATGGCTTCAGTGATTTAACAAATACAATATTTTCAGACATTTGAAAAAGACATTTCATGAAAGCATGAAAATGAGGGCAGTTTTTTCGGTTCAATCAATTTCTTTAAATTTGTTTGTTCAAATGTACTTCAGGAGCTGTCCTCTTTTCTCCTTTTATATGAAGCCAAAATCAAGCACTACATTTATGATTCAACGTTCCGAACCTCCTCTTTCTTTCAACTCTGGCGTGGTGTCTGTTACCTAAGATTAAAGGTCCACTCACTTCATTCTCAGAGCTTTCACCTGCATCCCACAGACATCTTCAGTGAATGGTGATTGTGATGTGCTGTTACAGTATGTTTCCCCCTTTTATTTGCGGCTGCGGCTCAGGATGTGCAGCGGGTTGTCCATTAACCAGAAGGTTGGCGGTACAATACCGAAATGTCCCTGGGCAAGACGCGTAAACACTGACTTGCCCCCGAAGGTTGAGTGTGCAGTGTGTGAATGATGTGTGATAGAAAAAGCGCTGTATGAATGTGACTTGTACTGTAAAAAGCTTTGGGTTTTCCATTTGACTAGACAAGCTCTACATGAATACAGTTCATGTACCATATAGTTCCTCTCGGTCAGGGATGATGTCTTGTACTAAAATAAATGTATTTCATATATTTATTAAGCACTGCTTCAGTATAACTCTGAAGTAAAAGCTATTTACAAAGCTGTTTTCTAAGCCTCACCATTGACATAAGGTTATACTGTACATCCGGCATTACTACAGTAGACTTTCCAGATTGAGAGTTAAAACTGCTTTTTTAACAGTGAGTCACCTATTGCACTTCACCTGCAAAGTCAAGTGAAAGAGGAAGAAAAACCCCCTGAGAATAACGTACTGTACACCTCCTTTACTTGTTACTTTCAGGTAATAGACAACGCATCCAGCACCAAAACATGTCGGTCACAAAACTTCACGACAGGAGTAATACAAATGGCAAATTTGTGGCTAATAATCAGTTTTAATATGACTGTTGTCATGCTAATTTATTTCAACTGATTACAGGGATTCAGCAGCCTGGGACCCGGAAGCCTGACTCTCGGAGCTCATTTAAGTTTGTTCTGCCAGAATACGTATTTGTGTATTGTGATTCAGTGTCTTTCTCAACGCAGCGTTCCGAGACTTTAAGGAGTCATTCGGACCACGATGGGGCGTCACGGGTCTCCAAAGAAACGTGGCCTAAAGGAATTGTTTTTGGAGGAAGTGACGCAAAACTTCCAGACGGACAATCCTTCACTGCCACAGTGGAATTATTGCTTCCCACCGACATTTTCAAATGAGACGGATGGAAGCAGTATACTGGGGCAATATAATATAGCAATATTGGAGGTAGATGACACCAGGCGGTCAAATGTCTGATATTTTACAGGGCCATTTCATTCGGAGTTGTGTTGCTAGGTAACAGCTTGGGGCCAGGTTCGTGTTAATAATAATAACATGACGATGGTGGGAAAAAAATGAATTTCCTGAATGTTTTCAAAACTCGCCTCTGTCGTATTTTGACAAAACTAACAATCAGGTTGAGTTCAGGGGTCAAGTGTTGGCCAGGGACTCGTGTCAGGAACAATTCAGTTCATTCACAGTGTCCACATAATTCTGTATTGTCCCCTCTCCGGCGGTCATCCGGGAAACCAAACGCTCGGCCCGTCTGCACTCTCGCTGCGGCGCCCTCCCTTCAAAGTCGGCGCTCAAGGTCAACCGAGTGTCGGGGAAGTGCTCGGCCAAGGAGGAAGATAAATCAGCTAATTAGACGGCGCTTCTCTTAATCAGGGGACCGGTAACTCTTGCACCCTTTGCAGCCGGTCAAGCCCAGTGTAACATTACGGCCCCGTGGAAGAGTTAGTGCCCTCTGGGAGGGACGCCCCGCACCCCGCGCCTCATAAAACACACAGATGCAGGGTTAATTGACTGTTCAGCACTTGTCCGCCTGCCATCCCGAGTCCTGGCGAAGCAAAAGTGCACTGCTCCCCCCCCCCATGTCCCCATGTCCCCACTTTGCCCGTCTGGCTTTAGCTCCTCCTCCGCGTCGTTTCTCAGTGAGCAAGATCAGCATCCCCCTTCTCCACATTTGTAATTACTGCTCGGTGTTGTACAAGTGGAGGTGTCGGATTACATGAGAGCAGAGGGGAGGAGGAGTGGGAGTGGTGGCGACGGGACGCGCTGCAAATAGACAAGCGGGCGTTTCTACAGCTTTGACAGGTTTTCTGATTCTTATTTTAGGATCTAGACGAGAAGGAGCCCTGAGCCGACTAACAGGCAGCGAGAGCATTCGTGCGTTCCGTGCTGTGTCTGCGCCGCGAGACGCTGCCTCACCAAGTTGTCCAGCTCGGGATCCTCGCTGAAGAAGGGTTTGTGTTCCCGCTCCTGCTGGTGCACAAAGTTCTCGATGTCCACGTCGAAGCTGGCGGACGTGATGCACTCGGACCCCTGCGTGGCCTGCTCGCATTTCTCAAACAGCAGCGCCAGCAGTGGGAACAGCGGATGTCTGCGGAGAAAGAGGGAGAGAGAGATGATCTTCACTGTGAAACGACGGATTGTGAATCAGGGCTAAATGGTGGTGCGCATCATTCTCATGGTGCAGCCGCAAACTTGTCTCCACAACCCAAACACCGGTTGAAATGAAAGCAAAGTGAAATAAGCAGCTGCTCCTCGATTTGAATGTGCGAACACCAAACGATCTGCTGCTGATGTTTTCATGTGAAGCTGAGGGAATGTGACAAATAGGCTCGCTCCCCGTTATGATATAATATATGTAATATATGCACACGTGTTGTCAGTCATCAAACATTAGACACGCATCAGCTCGTCAGAGACATTTGACCCAATCAGAGGGATATTCACTCGGTCAGATACCAACCGTCTGTCACTCGCTCCTCTCCGTCTTTATTAGGTCTGCTGTGAAGTCACAGCGTCACCGAGCAATTTGATCGGATTCGCGTCAACGTAAACAAACCCTGTACTGTACATTACATATAATTGTATTACAAGATAACCATTTCAGAATTGGATATCTGAAAAGGACACTCACTCGCCCAAATTGGAATTTCACGTGATTATGCAGGACAAAATAAAAGAAAACAATTTGATTCCTGATTAGACCTCTATTTTATATATTTTTTCATTTTCATTTTCACTCTATGAGATATAAGATATTTAATTTAATTATATGAAATGCTTTGGTTTTGTTCTTCTGTATGCTTCTATGTTTTAAGTCAAATGTTCTTTTTTTTATATTTCGCTCAGTCGTTTTGTACTATAATTCTAAGTGAAAAGATTGCATAAGCCTGTTTTGGTTGATACACAATAAAGATATGGGAAAAAACAACAACTGTATTACAACATGGCATCCTGGACAACAGAAAACTGGCTCAGGTCATTGTGACTTTACATGTTGAGCTGCTAGTTACTATGCAGAATCTCTGACATCAGTGCCATGTTTTGTTTGTTTTTAAATTACAAGACAAACAACCAATTTGCCAGAAAGAAAAAAATGAAAACAGTTAAGCCAATGGGGTGAAAAATCAATGGCACATGAGCTTCGGTCAGGATTAACTGACCAGGTATTATTATTATTATCATCATATTATTTGTAATTGGCACTACTATTATTAATTGGTTCTGTTATTATTCCTTACCCCCCCCTCCCCACACCCCCCCCCCTTCTCTCTCTCTCTCTTTCTCTCTCTCTCTCTCTCTCTCTCTCTTTCTCTCTCTCTCTCTCTCCGTCCTTCCACCTCTCCTCTGAAATTAAAAAATTGGCAGCCTGTCTTCGGCTCTCCTGCCACGCCTCCGCAAAGACACATTAATGAACTATCACTGGAGAGAAGAACTCATAATCGAACATGAGCACCGCTCCCTTCCTGCCACATCCATGACATTCCCTAAAGGTCACGCTCAACACACGCAGTGGAGAGGACATGGTCCAGTGGCAGCCCCGGGCTTTCACAGTGTCACCTACATTTTTAACATCTGCCTTTTATAGGGAATGTCACCTGTGGGGTCCCCCCCCCCCCCCCGACACACTGTGCAGTGGTCCGTACTGCACCGCTGTGTGTAGTACACGCTGCAATGATCCAGCGGAACACTTGGCAGAAAGCTGCTGCCCTAATGGCCGGGGGCCGCACGACTCTACCGTCAACTCTGAGGGGAAGTCGGACAGGGGACAAACTGAGAATCAAAGGTTTGGGAGGATGGAGCTGGATTCCTCCTCCATCCAGACTGCTTCTCTACGCTCGGCGGCTTTCATCCTCTCACCCTCTCCTTTGTCACTGTACGTCTGACTGAGAGGAGGCCCCCGGGGAACTCCTCACAATGTGTCCCTGTCCAATACAGTACGATACGGTTACTGTTGGCAGTTTGTCATAAGAAACCCTGTAAGCTGGTGGAACATTTCATGATGTTCAGGTCCGGTGGTTTTGGCTGTACAGCGTAAACTGGAAGGTATTTTAGAGCATTTCAAGCTTTTTCTCATCTGACTGTGGAATTTGAATAATTCTTTTTACTCTGATTGCACAAGTTGTTGTTTAACAAAAAACGTTTTCAAATACTGTACAATTTAAGTTAGTAAAACTGAAGTTTTTTGTTTTTTTTTACCTTTCAGAGGTTGCAGTAATAACTACATGTTCCACAGCGCTATAGGGGGGAGGGGCTAGACAGCTTTACCTATAGTTTGGGTCATGGAAAATCAAATTCCGGCGACGACAGTGAGTCACGCAGTGTATCATATCTGTGTACTTATGTTCTTTGGTGTGACAGAGAGCCTACGGCGGATATAGCCGGCCCATGAACCACCTTGTTAGTCCAGAGAGCAACTCAACGTTTCATACCTAACTTCTTCAATTCACATTTAAACCTCATATCAACTATGATAGAATCCTGTGGTTGGGCTGTTTTGCTCTCACAACACAAACACATCTCAAACACAAAGCCTGAACGATGATTATCAACTTGAGGACTTATTTTTTTCCCGAGCATTTTCATTTCACATAGTGTCGTCGTCATCGTCGTCGTCGTTGTCGCAGTGAGCGTATATTGCGCTGGCATGGAGGCAGGCCGGGCCCCTGCTCAGGCTCTAACCCATGGCTCTCATTTGCAGCCTTTAATAGTCGTCTATATTATACTCTAATCTGCCTGATCCCAATTTAATGCCGCTCCCTCAGCCAGACGTGGCAGGAATACTAAACGGGGGGGGGGGGGGGGGGGGGGGCTTCTGCCTGGTCTATTTAATGTCTGCTGGTGGAGGAGAATGTGGCTGGGTGTGAAGAAAAGGGGGGAACTATAACTGAGAGCACACAGGGTCACTCTCTGCACTGCAGATGGTGTTTCAACAAGTTATTTATTCTCACATTCGGTTTTCATTTGATTAGACAAAGTCATTAATTCTGCCAATGAGGTGCGATCAACTCATCGTACAGCATAGATATATCTATATCTATATCTATATATATATATAGATATAGATATATCTATATATATATATAGATATATCTATATCTATATCTATATATATATAGATATAGATATATCTATATATATGTTTCCGTCAGCAAAAGTGAGTCATGAAACAAGTTGTTGTGCTTCACAAACATCACACGGACACAAAACGAAAAAAGCACAGACTCGTTGACCCGTCTATTCACGGACATCTGCCGTCGAGGAGACGTGGCACCACGGGGCCTGAGGACCCCGAGGCATCGCGGGCTGAGCTGCAGACCGCGCCACACCTTCACGGCAGGTGAATGCATCATTCATGCGCGCGTCAGAAAAACAAACGCAAATAACCGAGGTACAAACAAACCAACCGAGCGATTGAAGGAGACAATCAATATGAAAACAAACTGATGTTGTTTCCTTGTGCGTCGAGCTGTTGCCTCACAAAACCCTCTCACATATTCACGACACACACAAGTCATGTTTATATGATTTCATGGCAATGGTAAAAAAAAAAATCTGTTTTGGGCTACATCATAACAAAACAATGTAATTTCTATAAAAACATATTTTCTTGCTTTTATGACACATCTTTCTCTTATTATTATATGCCAATGTACTAACCTTTAAAAGGAAAATGTTTCTCCTTATCACATCATACAATTCTGTTTTGTTATCTTACATCATTTTCCTATTTATTCATAAAATTATTGTATCTCATTAAACAAAAAATATTGCTCATAACATGATAAATTATAAAAATAAAAAGGTAAATTCAATATTTCATCTCCACTGGCTAAAGAAAAATACAGCTACTGGCTGCATTGCATGCTGGGAATGAGACACAGATGTTCATGCTGGATGCATTAATGTTATTCTACAAATAAAGTTCAGCGTGTATTTTTGTCCCTCATCTCCTTCCACATGTTTCAACCTCACAACTTCATTTAAACATCAGAATGTTCAGCTCAACATGCTTTTCCAGTTGAATAATGTTTTGCAGTAACTAGCAACAATGAGACAAAAATATATTTCCTTTATTGTACCATGAAAAACATCTTGGCTCAGTGTGAAAAGAATGGTTTTAAAGCACGTCTTGTTCTTATTGGCTGCAACGGTGACATTAAATGTCTCTATTACATCACATAGAAACATGAAACTACAGCCTCTTCATTTGGCCTTGCGACTGAATATGAATCAGAATGAGGATATAATAGAAGGACAGTACAGCTTGTAGTGATAAACTACTGTACAAAGGTCTGCTCTGATGATTATTGTTATTAACTGTACCCTCCCTGATCTGAGGGAGTGAAACCATAATCTTTGTTCTGTTATAATTGCAGATTGGTGCATTAATGCACAATCATCTCCACAGAATCCAGACTTTTAATCTGCAGCTACATTTCACACCATCCATCTTTAATTCTGGGCCAATCTCAGACAATCACATTCTCACAACTTTTACCGTATCAGCTACAGAATGAGGGCTTTCATTTATCAGATACGATATTTCTGCTGCTCATCCAATTCAATATGTCATATTAACTTTCAAAACCAGCTCGATACATGACACTGAAACTGATTTTTTGTTTGTTGAGCCAAAACGTTATTAAAAAATCAACTTGTTCAAGTGCACGGTGAACATTTCACCCAAACAACAACAGTTATGTAAAAGCCTCATTGGGATGCATTTGCGTGCAGAATATTTGCATTTAATTGTATTTCTTTTGCTGCTGCCTTTAATTGCCTTGCTCGTCTGTGGGCATGGACAAAAACACTTCATTGTGCATCGTCTGTGGAGGTATTAAAACAGACGTGCTTTAATTACCATCACCAAGGAGATTATGTTTTCACCCGTCTGTTATTTCTGTTTTGTTTGTCAGGTTTGTCAGCAGGATTACGCCAAAGACAAAACAAAACAAAAAAAAACGGATTTCCAGAAAACCTGGGCGGAAGGACGGGACATGGGTCAAGACGGAGCACATTGTGTTTTTGAGTAGGATCTGGATGAAGGGGCGGAAATAATGCTCATGATCCTCATGAAAAAATATCTCATATCTAAGGGGGTGTGTGCAATTTAGTGCAACTTGATAGAATTTAAGAGGATGTTTTGCCATTCTAGTGAAACCTCTGGATACAAAGCGTTTTGTGTTTAGCCTCACTGGTTGCTGCTGGGACTGAAACCCAAGCAGAAGTGTACCTTGTTGTGTTCGCCCCTGAGAAATTGAATAAAAGGCCGGATGTGTAAGGACTGTTTGAGATTAGCTTCAGTGCTGGTGTTCTATGGGAATTGTAAGCACCACCTTGTCACTGGTACTCTGTGGCCAGCAGCCATCTTTGGAATAAATGATGAAGAAGGCTAATGCCATCAAGGCAATCAGGGTGTGCATGAGGAAACGTCTATCCTTGACGCCGCGCCGCTGTGCGCAGTCGGACCTCGCCGAGTCGGCGCGAGGGTAAAAACACCAGCCCTCGGCACTTTCGATGACCTTTACACAGGAAGTTGGGATTAAGGTAGATGGGGTGTGAAAAGGCATGCATTTTTATGAACGAGAACATAGCCGGATGTGTCAGCCCCTCTGTGCGTGTGCGTGTGTGCGTGTGTGTGTGTGTGTGTATGTGTGTGTGCGTGTGTGTGCGTGTGTGTGTGGGATGTGTGGGATGTGTGATTTCCAGTCGCCCACTACCTCCTCCATCCATGCTGAGCTCCCCCATGTTGGCTGCCAGAAGCGGCAGGTTCTATCTGCAGTGCGGCGGAGTGGAGATGGCCGGCTGGGGGATCATTACAAGGGCCATAAAAGAGCGATTTACAGGAGGGCCAGTGAGTGGAGTCAGCATGGTCCCCGACGAAAAGCCCAAAACGGAGAATCAGAGGCCAGCGGGGAGCGTGATGACTTAAACATGAAGGTGAGGGACGTGGCAGCTTTAGTGGCATCTGCTTTATGGTCAGTGAATCAGAGGCCGAGGGGGGAAATAAGGTGCCACTTGGTATTTTAATGTTTGATTAGGAGGGAAGTAAACTCCACAAAGGGTAAAACAGGACGTGCCTCGGAGGTGGAAAACTATTGTAACACCTAAAAACACACTGCTGTCAAGGCATAGTTGTTAAGATTCAGTAGCTGTTCTTCAAGCGGAATGCGCCTGGGAGATATACTTTTTTGAATTTTTTAATTAAACAAATCAACTTTCCAAGGTCAAAAGTCAAGTTCCAGGCGGCGTCCGGATATGTTTAAAACAGCCTTTTGGACATAAAACGGTTTCCGTCCACGTGGGTGTTTCTAGCTCTGTGTCCGAAGTAATCTGGAAGTGCATATCACACTCACCAAACATGTACACTGGTCAGGCACATGTCGGCAGAAACAGGACGCAGACCGGTCTACTCGGCAGCCGCTGGCTTGGATGCAGAGAAATACGACGAACAAGGGGCGGCAGTTTCAGCAGTGGTGAAGAATAACAGCAGGGATTTTCTTTTCTCGGAGCAACTACAAGGTGGATCTGTTACAGTGAGCCCACCGCAAAGTCAGCCACGCTTATTATCCATTGTCCGCGCTGCGCTCACCACTGGTAGTCCAGTCGTGACCGATAGAACCCGATCAGGAAAGCGAACGTGGGTGTCTGCGTTTTTTTTCCACCAGACATTAGCGAAAAAAGCAAAAGTGAGGCGTTTTAAAATAGCGTTATACAAGTTTTTTTTGGTTTTTTTTAAACGCACTGGCATCGGATCGGCACTTGGCATCGTGCGATATGCAAAGTCCAGGTATCGCTGTCAGTATCGAGAAGAAAAATGTATTATTATCTGTCGTGTTTGTGTCCATGTTAGTCCTCTTCTCAGCTCTGTTTTCAACTCCCGAGGGGGGGCGTCTGAGGTTTCATCAGTTGAATGCTCGGCAGAGTTCCCCAGCTATTGTCAAAGTGTGAGTGTCTGCAGAACAGGTCGTGTACTGAGGCTCTTTTTAACAGCTTCTTTTTGTTGAAAAAGAACCTGCCCGCTGTGGCCAAAAGCTGCACTCTGAGAGCGATGAGAGGGGGTTTGGACTCACAAACCCCCCCCCACAAAAAACAACCAAACAAGCTCAAATCAAGGGCGGCGCAGTCGTCCAAAGGAACGAGACGTGTTCGCCTGTTTTTCCCAACAATCTGGCAGGCCACCAGCGGGGTACAGAGAGAGGTGGGGGTGGGTGGGATGTGAAGGTATGGGTTTATGTGAGTGTGTGTGTGAGTTGGAGAGAGAGAGAGAGAGAGAGAGAGAGATTCCTGCCCTCTCTCTCTGCTCCCCACTGTTTGCCAGCTAATCAGGACTGCTGTACCCATGTATATTAGGAGCCGGTTTGTGGCGGAGTCCTGCTGCGTTTGCTGCCAACATGGCCCCTGTTTCCTCAGGCTACAAGTCTGAAGCACACCCTGTGTGTGGGGTTTTGGTACGCACACACAGCCGCACACACACACACACACACACACACACACACACACACACACAGAACCGCTGACACAATGTCAATTGTTTTTCTCGACTTTTCAAGCTTCTCTTTTCATTCTCACGTCTGCTCCGTAACGTCTCTCCTCTTCCTCCGAACCGGGAAACATCTTAAGTCTCCAAGTCTGTGGTTTGCACGACACCTCCATTAGTAGACTGGAATTCCACGGCAAGTGTATACACGCACATGACGACGAGCACCCACATGTGTATACAGTTTACAGTATGTAGAAATGGAACCACACGCCCCTGCAACGCAGGCTGTGATTGGTCCACTTGGCAGCATCCACATTTCCTCAGCATGTTCCGTGGTCTCACACACACCATCATCCTCATCCTCAATGTGTTCTGTCTTTTCTGCATTGCAGTGTTTTTCAGTAAACGCGACGTGTTATTAGCTCCTTTTCCAACATGATCTGATTGGTTTCAGAAAACCATTGAGACACACCCGCTCACAATTTGTCAAGTTCAGCCTACACGACTGCTCAAAGTCTATCCCATCGATGTGCAGTTCACGCGGGTTGGGTACAGAAATCTGGTGCCTGTCTGGTACGTCCCCGGACAGAATCACAACACGGATTCCCGCGCCTCATGTAAGTATCGGTTGTGGCGCCGTTTAGGCACCACTACCGTTTTAAAAGTACCGATTCAGCACCGGTGTGGGGAAAAGAAAAGAAAAAAAGACACCCAGCCCTAGTCCACACTACCTGCTGTCTTGTGACGGGGAGTCTTGCATCATCTATTCCTGCGCTCGGATTGGCTGTAGATGGACACGAGTTAAGTTAAAATGATGTTCTGTTCTCCTCAATGTTTTCTCAAGGCCACTCTTGTGCCAAAAAGATATCGCTGTTTACTAAATTGCCCCCCCCCCCGTCTTTTTTTTTATCATACCTTTCTCATGCAAAGTCAAGTGGTTGTGAAACTCTCTGACAGAAGGGCCAATAATACCACGTGAGCCACACGTCGCGAGCCACACGCTGCAGGAATGGCCTGTTTTCAAACCCGTCGGAAAAAGTGAGAGTCTTTTACAGCTGGAGGAGCTGTGCCGCGGTGGAGGACGCATTGCCGCATTGTGGCAGTGAGAATAAACAGACTTTATGGTGCATTGCCGAGCCAGACAAACGCGCTGGTGAGCACCAATGTGGCTAATGCTGTCCATGGACGTGTCAAATTGAAAAGCCCTCCCTCCCGCCGCGTGCGACACGAGATGTATTGAATTTTCTCTCTTTTTCCTTCTTTCTATGCCATTTACAACAAGTGCATATGCAAGCATAAACACACCCGAGGCTGAATAAATTCCCACATCAATTGTAGTGTGCTGACTGTCGGCATGACAGCGTGTTAACTTTCCCACAGATGCGCGCAAAACCTGGAAATCCAGGCCCAGTGCAAAAACACCCAGGCTGACCAGCGTGAGAGAGGCTTTCAGCAAAGACCCACTACGGAGGGAAGGGAATGCTAATATGCACCACACAGGGCTCTGCACTGCAAACACTGGCATCTCTGCCAGAACACAGATTAAATCCAGTTTCGTTCCTGTTTACTCCCACTTTCTGATGCAAACAGAACGCGTTACATAGCATGAACGACTCTTTCTTGAGCCGAGAGGAGTTTAATATGTTAGGTTCCAAGAAAGAGAGAAGATCTAAAGGGCTATCTAATAGCTCCCTCTCTGGAATAAAGCATAGATCCATGGAAATGTAGTCAATACTGTATATGTCATACTGCCTTCCTGTCTCACGGTCAGTTCTCTACACGTAAAGCAAGTGAGCAGTTGACTAAAAGGAAATGTTAGATTGTGGAGTAGATGTTGCTGATAGACGTTTTTTGTTGCCATACCGTCACCACCTGTCCCTCACCTTAAAGGGATAGTTCAGTGATTTTGAAGTGGGGTTGCATGAGTTACTTATGCAAAGTTAATATGTCACCTTATGGAGATGGTGAGCAGCGATGTCATTTGACGGAGTTTGGAGGGGGGAATGTATCACTGCGCCAAACGGCCGATTTGCGGACTGTTACCCTGCCGCCGGGAGTTGGCACAGTAAATACATGGTGCGCTTGAGTAAAAAAGTGCAAGCTTAAACGGCTGTCTGGCGGCAAACTGAAGCAGTGAAAAAAAAAAATCCTTTAGCGCACAATTGAACGCATTTTTGTTGTCATTTTGTTTTGTTTTTTGGGACTCCATCTCACGCTACTTCCACTTCTCCTCCAAACTCCGTAAAATGACATCGCTGCTCACCATCTCCATAAGGTGACAACCCCAACTTAAAAATCACTGAACTGTCCCTTTAAGCCCCAATCAATCCCATTTGCAGGGACAGAAAAGGTAGACCGTTCCTTCCCCCAGTAATCCTTGAACTGGTAGTGAGCACGTGGCTTTCCCCAACCCCTAACCGCGCGGGAGCATTAGCACCCCCTGTTGCCCGCTTGTGGGCCGAGCCACTCTGCTGTTTCCACATTAACAGAGACAGGGCCGTGTAGGGAGAACCTGTAGGATTCTTCAGCACACACTCCGAGGACTGTGAGATGTTCACGGAACCCGTCGGTGTAGACTCGTCTTTAATCGGCGGGCCAATTGCACTCCCCGCTTAAGGCTGGTGAGAACTGCTCTTCTACCTCAGTTTCTTTGCATCACAAGGACATTTTTTATTATTATTATTTTTTTTTAAAAGGAACAAAAAAGAAACTATTATGATGTCGCTTTCAATTAAGTGCATGTTGCCGTCCGTGAGGCGAGTCGGCTTCCATCATCTGCGAGCGCCACGTCCGCGAGCTGCAAAACAAAACCCTCACCAGCTTTTTTAATAACGTGCGGAGAATCCAGAGGGATCTTTATAGTAAATGCCACAACTCATTAGGCTAATTACCCTATCACACATTTTACTCCGCTGCTAATAACAAAGTAGGCAGAGAGACAGAGCACGGCAGTGGGGAGGCCACACGTCTCCTCGTAAAGTTGGCATTCTAGCAATTAGTGAGAAGAAGCATTAAAGCCCACACACACTTCCGGAGCAAAATAATTAAAGTAAAAGTGGCAGAGACACCGATTCTCTGCGCTTTTCTCTTTTCAAAGTCTACAGCCCCCACATGAGCACTGTGCAGAGGCTGAACACGGGCACATCAGACTGCCGTTAAAATAAAAGTGCTATTCACGTCTCTTTGCATAATTCCCCCTCGCCGTGGGAGACGGCGACTCGAGAAGTCAAATTTAATTGTGTTTATAACGAGGTAACAAGGTGTGTTTAGTCATTAGCTCCTCGCAAGGACAGAAATGATTCCAAAATTCAGATTTCCCCGACTTTGTCTGAGTACAGTAACAGTGAGGGTTTCACCTCGGAGCTGCAACTAATCGCATTTAACAGCACACGCTGCCGGAGCCGCGCCTCGTGTCGCTCCGGAGCTCAGTGCTGCCTCTGACACCGTTGATCACAACATTTTAATTGGCCATCACACACACACACACACACACACACACACACACACACACACACACACACACACACACACACACACACACACACACACACACACACACACACACACACACACACACACACACACACACACACACACACACACACACACACACACACACACACACACACACACACAGACTCGGCTGGCCCCATATTCTCCATCGCACCCTTTAAGTGGGAAGTGACTCCAAGTGCCGTCCCATAACTCGACCCTGTGCCCCTGTTGTGTCGCGCGATGACGTTAAACGTACAGCTGCATCCGCCTGTTAGAGTAGATGAGACAGACCCGTTTACTCTTTTAAGGGCTCTTTAGTTGACAGATATTTTAAACTTGAAACATTTCTCCACTTTGTCCACAAATCTACAGTTAAAGGGGCACTCCACCATTTTTTTCCCCATGCGACATTAAGTTCACTTGCTATAGATAGCACGACTGAGAGGCCGTCTGGAGAACTGCATGGAGCAGAGAGCCCGTTCACAAACTGCAGGTGGAAGCTGACGGGCCAAGTGCCGGCCGTTCGGAGCTCAGTGTCTTGCTCGAGGACACGTGGGCGGCCACCACCACCAACCACAGGACGCTCCAACCGCGGACCGTCTCTTTTGTTGCATTGTTCAGTGAGGGCCGGTGCAGTTTTACACACACACAGGGTGGAGATGCAGGACTCCATTTTTGTTTGTGCCAGTATTCTTTTCATTCATTTAAGACTGAGGTGGGATATTCTAAATGTTTTACGATTTAGCGGAGTGCAGATGTCAGTGTTACCATCAGCACGAGAGAGAGAGAGAAACAGTGTGAAAACTTGTGGTATTACTCATCTGCCAACGAATGCCTCACGTTGAGAGATTTCATTGAGAGATTGTCCGAACACTATAAACAGCAGCTTGTCTCACTTACGGCTGGATTTAAAGTGCTGCTGAAGACAATGTTATCATCCCATCAATCTCTGCTGGACCACAGCTATTTGGACGTGTGAGGACGGGAATCTGTTGCAGTTAAAAAGGCGAGGTCATGGGCTCACATCGGTTAGAATTCAAGGAGTAGATTCACTGAAATGAAACATGTTACATAAGAGTATGTATCTGTGTTATTGGTCCCGTATACAAGACTGCATGCACTCAAGTCCTACACACATACGCAACCAAAGAGCTCGCCTATTTGAACTTGACATTTGCTGTCAAGGTTACGAAAATAACGTCGGGGCGACGGAGGGAGGCTCTCGACGCTAATTTGCCGTCGCGCCGCGCGAATATTTCTGAACCGAATGATGCACATTTGTCTGTGATCTAGTGCATATGTCTAGCCCTGCAGTCGGGAGGGCCGCTATCTGCCGACCACTGCCATGGATTTACAGGTTACACACACGTCAAGAAGGAATCTTCTTTCCCACTTTGGACAGAACCGTTTCTCGTCACCGGCTCTTAAAACACTGTTTTTGCATTATCGCAGCTCTTAAAAGAGCCACTTACAACTAAGCAACTGATAAATTACATTAGCATAATTAACATTAATATATGCTCAGAGCTGGGTAGCTGAGACCCCATTGGAATACGGTAATAAACAAGAAGGTCTATGTGTCTTTGTTAGGATCGTTCCTTTTTTGTTTCATTGCTACGGGGAGCTTTTTTCTCTACCCTCCTCTATATGAGCTTTGGGGAGAGAAGAGGAGAAAGGCAGAGGAACCGAACGGCTTCAAACATGGCCGCTCACATCAAAGGCAGCCATGTATCTCAGAGGAGCTGCTAAGGGCTTTACAGACGCTCGCCTCAGGCCTGAGCGCGGGGGCCTCGCACCTCCTCAGACAGCAGTGGCGGATACCCGCGGGTGGGACCCGAGGAGCCGGGGCGGCGCGGCCCCCGACACAGTCTGCAGTGTCATCGCGCCTCGTTCGGCTCGACGGCTCCGGTTAGTTGTTGGTGCGCGGCCTCCACCAGGAGATCGCCCAGCACGATTCAAAATGTCTGTACTTTGAATAATTTACTTCATAAATCGATAATACAAGCTCATTATAAGGGTGCATCAATATTCTAGTTCTAAAGCTGGGAGAGGAGTGAGGTGTGTATTTATTTATTTTTCTTACTGGTGCTTTTCGCCCAGCAGTGATTTCTTTTTTCCCCCCCTTTTCATTTTCTACACCTTGGATGGCTTCTACAGGGAACAGGCATAACAACTGGAACACATGTAGGGTGATCGGTGAACATCCAAATATGAAGCAGGTAAAAAAGAAAACATGTTGAAAAGCTTCTCTTAAGATCCGTGTGGAAATTGTCGCACAACAATAAAGTGCACTAATAGTTTAACGAGCGATATTTACACATTGCCTTCCAAAAATGTGCGGTGTTCTTTGACACACAATCAAGTCTCTTCTCACAACATGTGGTGTCTCCCTCTCGACGTGTGTCTCGTGACTTTACTCAAAAGTCAAAGTTGGATTCCAGAAATGAGGTCGCTACAATTTGAAGAGTGATGCTTACCTTTGAAAATGACTGTTGGCGTGAAAGAGAAATAAATTACGTTACGTTATTTTTCCGGCCTACATGGGTGGTTATCATCCAAAACAATAGTGGGAAGCATTTGAAAAAGTTTTCCAGTCATTCACGTTAATTGTTTTGGCCTAATAGTGAGGGGCAGACATCCGCTGCGGTGTCAAGTGCTTATTTTAAAGTCAATTTATTGGAAATGGAGCCCGTGCTCGCCTTTGATGAGCGAAAGCCTTTGCTGAAGGTGCTTTTTGGTTTAGGAACGACGCCGAGTGAAAATTGAAGGATGCACCCTTCAAGTGCAATTTTCAAAAGCTTTTATGTCATGGCTGGTTTAAGAGAACACATTAAAAACAGCACCGCTGCTCGCGGCCTTCATTGGCGAGGAGCACATCAAGTCAATTTACAATTTCTCAAAGCCAGCACGAGGCCGGAGAGGAAATGCAGTAATCATTCCAAAAGGAGGAACGAGTGAAGGGAATCTCAAGGGCAGGTGGGAACATATCGCCGAAACTAGCTTGACGAATATTGGGCCAACTAGTGCCATGTATTCATCAAGAGGCGAAGTGATTAACAAAATGTTTTCTTTGCTGCCGGTTGACCATGTGCGAGCTCTGCGTCAAGTGGGGAAATCTGCAACTCTTAAGGAGCTCAGACGTCTGCATCGTTCACCCAGAATCCAAATATGAACACTTCAACAACACAACTATGTCATGGGAGAGTGGCCCCACCTGTAAACGGCCCTCTTGTCCGACTCGAGCTGGGCCTGAGGGTCAAGGGTCGCACTGACAGAGGTATTTCCTGCTGCAGTGGCTGCTGGTATATGAACCTGCGGGGTCTTGGCGTTCTGCTGAGTAGTGCCCGTCATCTAGGGACACACATGGAGTACACAAAAAAAAGAAAACATATTTTTTTAGTCATATGTGCGCCAGATTACATAATAAACCACCTGAGTAGTTTTTGAGATGTTTTAGATTGACCACCACCGTTGTCCCTAGAGCCATGTCACAAGCATATTATACTTTATCTGATCACAATAAATGCGGAATGAATTCAAGAAAGTATATAAATTGACGTGTTTCATCGGTGTGTTTGTATTTGTCACTTAAAATGGACCAAAATCGCGACCAGACCATGTCATTAGCCTCATTGAGCCTCACGCGATCAAGTGATCACAGCGTTACCCCACGAGGACGGGCGCGTCTGAGTAACGCTTGAATCCCTCTTCAGTCTGTCCGCCCGACGGCCACAGACTGCAGATGAGGAAACGAAGCTGCAATGAGTAATTGTTGCCTGACAGGTCAGCAGCCCTGTAATGAAGCTGTTAAGCAAAATGCATGACAGGATGGATTAGGTAATTGAACGCGGCACGCTCAGGTCATATACAGATTCCTGTCAAACGATCCATATTCAATTCAGAATGAGCGACGGCGCGGCGACGCTCCAGTGCGGGCGCGTTCACAACTGGTCAACTTGTGCCGTACGAGACCACTGATGGTTCCACGTGGGACCGTGTTATTTGTGCTGCTTTACAAACACAAGCCATTGTCTTCGTTATCCTTTACCCCACTTTCCTCTCTCTCCTCTTCCTCTCTGAGGAAATGAGTCTAACAACCCCCCCCCCCCCCTGCCCTTCCCCTCCACACTTCTTTTTTTTTTCCTGGGTGGGAGGAAGCTTCAAGTCTTAATCCCAGGCCCAAATGGAAAATAAATTAGCTTCTTCACACTTAACTAGCTCTCATTTGCATTTGCCGAGTGCGCAGACCGCGGCTCGGGAGCTCTCCCCCGGCACTAATCCTCGGGGCGACGGCAGACCGAGGTGGTGTGGACGAGGGACGAGGGAGGAGGCCGAGGCGGTCGCACGAACCTGCTCCCCTTCACCTCTGCGGTGTCGGGCGAGGCGCGTGTCCGACCGCGGTCGGGGCTTCGTTAAGGACTCTGGCCTGCTGGTGGCATCACGGTTCGTGTCGAACACTGCGGGCTGGGGGGCTGGGGGGCTGGGGGGCAGGGGGGCAGGGGGGGTGCTCGACCTTTTTCTTTCTTACGGTTCCTGCTCGCACTATGACTCTGTCTTAATTATAACATGCAAATTAACACCATGAGAAATGGTTTCTCTGGTCTTACTGACCACTCAAAGGCTCTACAGTGCAAGTCACATCCACCACTGTCGGAGTTATTATAATTCGGGGCTAAGTGCCTTGCCATGGACACATCGGCACGCGGACTGGCGGAATTCGAACCGCCAACCTACAGGCTCGTGGGCGACCGACTCTACCTCCTGAGCCACAGCCCCCCCCCCATTTTCATAGTCCTATGAAACGTATTCACGTTTGTGGTGCTCAGTAGTAACAATAGTAAAAATCAAATATTACTTGTGACACCTTTAGATTTGTTGTGACTTTAAGGGATCACTACCTTGCTTGTTATTATGTTCTGTTCTGTAATGCGCTTTGAGTTCCCTGAAAAGCGCTATAAAAAATATCATGTATTAATATCATTATTAATAATAACATTCTTGTAAAAATGCTATACATGTTTTATATGTTCACTATAATGTTCTATTGCAATAATCCTCCTTTAATATTAGCTTTCACTTTGATGTTTTCTATATCAACATTATAATTAAATTGTATTAAATCCTAATGTTGTGTTTGCTATAAAATCACAGTCATACCAGCAGTTTTATTAGAACTGCTCATAAACTTGACTTGGACATGATGTCATTGAAGTCCACTACAGAAGATTATTTGAGTCTTAAAAACAAAACTGGGTAAATACAATAATATGCATGTTCTCTATGTTAACAAGTCTCTTCCCAAACAGGTCAAACTTCCCGTCTGACTTCTCTGTAGTCCAGTTGACTCAAAACGTTGGCCACTCTTTTTGTCACTGAATACATTTTAAACAAAGAATATGTATTTGTTCATGCACATGCAGGCCATATAAAATTAAACATGAGATATTTCCTGGTTTGGTAATAACAGTCCTAAATGGCCAATTGTATTTTGTCACTTCATCAAATGTGTAAACCTGAGGCAAACTGAAGGGTACCTTAAATATATATTTTCGCAGAAAGGTATTAAGGAATTTATTATCATAATCATTAATCTAAATTATTTTTTTTAAGTAAGTTTGGCTTGTGTGTAAAGTCTAACTCAGCAACCAGGCATGTCTACTAAATATTACTTAAATAAGTGGTACATTCCTTGATTTTTACAATTTTCTTTGTATAATCTGAGCTGATCATGAGATTACTTGTTAGAGAGAACCGAGAACGAAAACATGGTTTCAGATTTCAAGTAAAGTAAATAATCATGACTTAACAAGCAACAATTAAATTTACAATACGGGGGTAAAAATAAAATAATTTAATAAGATTTCACCACTCTGCTTCAAATAATTAATGACATCATTTTTTGTCCAGCTGAAGCCTGCAAACAAAAACAGTAAACTGTGACTTTGGGGGAAACACGGTGCTGTAAGTGTCAGAAGCAGAGAGCCTGGTTTTAAAGGGTCTAAAACGTTTATTCATATGCGACTGTATCAGATGAGCAGTCCGCTGGGCGCCACGTGACCTCTGACCTGTTGGCTCTCCTGGTACGATGGTGGAGGAACACTCTGGGTGGCCATCATTGTCACTGCAGGTGCTGGGGACGCATGTTGCATCATGGGATAGCTTCACATTGAGACTGGGAGAAGAAACAAAGGAAGAAAATAAATACAGGGAAAAGACATAAATCCGGTGATTGAGCATTCAGCAGGTGCTGCTATGATTAAATAATAGGAGATGGGATCCTCACTTAGCATCTCACACTCTCCCCTCTCCACCCACTCCCTTCTCCCCCTTCTCCGTTGACTAATTCAATATTATTTTTCATTGCCGTCGCTTATTTTGTTCTCCGTATTGCAGAGCTCTGACAGAGAACGCTGAAAGTCGTCTACAGCGCGGCGCCTCCGAGCACAAACAAAAGACAGGATGGCGGAGCCTTTACCGAATCACGTTACAAACCAGCAGGTTCAGAATGACCCGACAACGTGTTTACCAATTACAGACAACTATGCTTGTTCACTAATTACAGCTGACTTCAACGCGACGCAGGGCGATGGAGTCACCTCGGTCCTCGCCTCTTTGTGTTGGCTGCTGCTGCTGCTGTTGTTGCGCTGTTACCAGGCAAATCAAGGGGGGCTAATTAAGGCTCTTGTTGGCGGGCTAATTTGCCATTGGCCGGAACCCCACAGGGCTTGAGGGCTGTACCCTGTGGAATGCCACTGTAACCATCGCCCCCCCCCCACTGAAGGAAGCTAATTGCATTCACGCACACAAACACATAGACCCCTGCCATTGCCCCAACTTACTATAGGCAAGCGCAGCAGGGGCTCCGTCCTGCAGCTACGTATAACCTATGTGTAGGCGCTGCATGAAAATGTCTTGTAAATTAACTATTTGACCAGGGGGCAGGTGGGTGGGAGGGTGGGGGTTGATAAATGTGAGCTCAGACTTTGTTATTATCAAATGCTGATGTTTTTTAATCTTTGATGAAAGGAAACGTTATCCCAGATCCAAATGATACAGACACTAAAGATTCAGAGTGGTGATTTAAAACACTCATGTGGAACATCGTCAAATTAATAATTCCTCAAAGTCCAAATGTTCACTGGATTCCTTGAGCTACTGAGGCTTATTGGAAGAAAGAAAAAGCCTCATAATGCTCCATAAAGCCTTGCGTGGTCGTGACGGGCAACGGTGACAATGGGATGGGGCACGTGGACTGAACGGTATCGACCTGGAGGGAACATGCTCGATTTTTAAACTCGTGCAGTGGAACTGGAACATCGAAGCAAAGCCTCTGCACCAGCTGTAACAGCCGTGCAGTGCAGCGCCCCCGGGAATAAAAAAGGAGCGCTGTGAATCCACCTGACCGCTGAAGCTGAGGATGTGCGGTGTGTGATTCTGAGTTGTGAAGTTATGGCCTGATGAAAATAACCTACAGCAATCATATAATGATTTTTCATCCAGATGCCATGCAAGGATTTTAGAAAAAACGTATGACCAGAATGTATCACAGGTGATGTCACACAAAATGAGAATAAGGTACAACGTGCTTATTATGAATAAAGGTTCATATTTACATGTCTGTCTTGATAGCAAAGCAGGTTTATGTCTTATATCAATACTGTAAAGTATCAAAGCGCTCAATCCACAGAAACATTCATGCGGGACGATTACAGAAATTGTCACAATATGATAAGGGATCGAACTTGGGAGAGGAGGTGCACAACTACTGTATACCCAACTTCAAATAAAACACCAGTACCGTGTCGAATATGGAACCTTCAATGGCACAGACAAAATACAAAGGAACATTTCCGGAATATGGCTGTGATTGTGTGGTTCTATCTGCAATGAACCCTGTTGTCTTATGCTCCTGTAGTCTCACACATCTGTGCGCCGCGCTCCGCGGGTAGTGTCCTGGGTTCCCGCTGCCAGACGGGACAGAGTCAGGATGTCACCAGACAGTGAGCTCCTCCTGCACTGACACCCAGAGCCTGGAAATGACAAGACAACCGGCTGCGACCCGACTCAAAGTGGGCGGCAGCTGAACTGCCACTGCTGCGAACATGCTGATGCGAAATGCTGGTTTCGGTTTCACTGATGCGTTCAAATTTGTGGTTCTAGCTGCACGTCCGCGTGTGCCCTGCATGTGTGCGTGTGTGTTGAGCATCATCATCAGAGTGTTTGTGTTGTGTTCGTTTACATTTGTTCGTGTTGCGTGTGTCTCTGCGAGTCGCTGTGCGACCTGATTGTGTCTTCTGGTTTCTGTTCCCATCCCAACTGGTATCAGCTGAAAGGCATCTTCTCCGTTATCAGTGCCTCATTTTAATTGCAAATGCAGCGAGCGTGTTGGTGATTAAATGGAAAATTGCACATTAATTGATGAGACCGGAGATAAAGCGATTCCAATTACCGCGCAGCATTTTGGGCGGCCTCTCAAGTTTCGCCCCTTCCCTCGAAGGAATGAGCCACCAAACACCAAATTTGAGCAGGCAATCGTGCATCCGTAAATAAACACGCGGGGACACAAACACGTGCCACACAGCGGCTGCCGGGGCGTGACCGTACAAAGACAAGAACACCGCGACGACGCCAACAAACAAGCGAAATTAAACACAAACACGACGTGTGAAACGTAAAAGTACAACTTTGTTTCAAAAGCTGAAGATACAATAACCCCCCCCCCCCCCCCCCCCCCCCCCCCCCCCCCGCCCCCACAACGCCACTCTCTGAAGTCACCGAAGGTGCACGCTCACACAATAAGTCGCACAATTCGTTTTGAGGACAAGTGACATGTTTGTTCCTCAACAAAGGGCCTTAAATTATTACAGAGTTCATAATGCATATCAATTGAAAAGTGCCTGTAGTCACAATCAAAATTCAAAGCAAGCATAAAAATGGAAAATGAGAAGTAGGCATAAAATTATTCCTAAGGACATCAAAGGGTTT
Source organism: Scophthalmus maximus (assembly GCF_022379125.1). Lineage (NCBI taxonomy): Eukaryota > Metazoa > Chordata > Actinopteri > Pleuronectiformes > Scophthalmidae > Scophthalmus > Scophthalmus maximus. The sequence continues at coordinate 7,028,810 of NC_061516.1, read as the reverse complement.
CGTGAATGTGGATGGGGAGGCGCTCCTTCTTCTTCATCGGCCTCTGTGCAGTGAGAAACGCTTCTATTCAGAACTCAATTTTCCAGCGATTCTCGGGCGGACAATGTGTCTCTGCTGTGTTGACGCGGAGTTGGTCAGTGGCATCGCCGCGGTCTCACTCCGTTTACCGCCCGCATTGAAATGAAAATCCATATCGGTTACATGTGATGTGATCACCGCCTCCGGCCTCCGCACTTCAAACCCCGTCTGCCTCGGTGTGAAGGCGAATTCATTGTTGGACTTGCATTCGACGTGAAATGGGAATGCTTCCTGCGTGGAGCCAAGGTGATGAAAAGAAAACAGATGTGGAAAAGCTGCATCATGGGGAACGTGTCCTGTGCGCCGCAGAACGTGACCTGGCAGGGGTCCGGCACACGGCTCATTAAAAAGAAGAATATGTCACCATCAACATTTCCTAGGTACATTTTTCATGTACTTGAAGTAACATCACATAACGATGTACGTCTGTACAGTATGCACGGAATGATGTTTTGATGCATGGAATAGAACTGAAGCCCGTGGATTATGGTTTTCACCTCGACACCAGTCAAAGCACCGATCCAACAACTAAACCTTAAAATAAATCATGTTCATATTTATGAATACATTTGTTTACTTCACTCGGTATAGATTTCCAACCGAGCTCTTCTGAGGGAATTCAAAATTCTCTGTGCTGTTTTTGTTTTTTTTATCAGACTAGTAAAAGCCTCTCGAAATCACATGCGAGTCCGTTGGATTTCATTACACACAGAACTTCTCAGGAATAAAAAAAAATAATAATCATTTAACAAGGGCAGTCTGCGATTCTGAGCCAAATTAGCCCAATCCCTGACGCCAATGTCTTGACAACAACAACAACAAGTGCAAAGGCTTGTCTGACTAGCGATGGATTGGATCTGCTTCTCAGAATCCTGACGTGTTCCATAAATAATACCGTATCTTCAGCATATCCATTAAACAGGGAACATGCATCACAGTTTTACACTCAAAGTTAGATTTGTCTCCACCGTGACACCTGGCCCGATGTCACACGTACAGTTCATGCACAGAGGAGAAAGGCAGCATTCTGCGGATGTGCCGTCGTCTGCACATTCCCCATCAAAATCTCATTTAATCTGCCCTGTTTGAGTTCGCCGGCTAAGAGGCCGACCTGCAGACGGCAATGAATAACATTTGGAAGTGAGCATGTCACCTTGGTCAGATATTATGCATCTCGACGGCCCCGCAAGAGAGGGAGATGAATAAATAAATCAGGTGTTTTTGAATATGAGTAGGATCTAATCATCGCCTTATTGTCAGGCCTGATTTACAATGCAAACACCGGGAGGCGAGGCCTTGATGGCGTTGAGCAAACCGGCGGAGGGGAGGGCAGAATGGTAATGAGATTGGGACGGGGAGGAGGGAGGTGGGGGCTGTTTGCACATTTGTGGCCGGACTGAACACAGAAATCGGAAAACACACAGATCAGAGCGCAAATACCCCACACACACACACAGGACTGGGCATGCATGCAAACACAGGCATGCTGTATATTAATGCTCACACTAAACACAAAGATAGCAAAGCTTCAACCAGTGTCATCCTGAGGGCAATATCACACACACACACACACACACACACCCACACACGCACGCACGCACACACTAAGGCATGAGTGCATTCACAGCCAGAGGCAAAGATGTCTCACCAGTGGTCTTAGGGCTACAAATAACCCCCGGGCTACAGAGAGCTGCACACATACTGCAGTCAGGACCCAGTCCGCACTCCCAGACCACCTCATTAACCTTAGCCAGCAGCCCCCTCCCTCCCTCCCTCCCTCCCTCTCTCCGCCAAGCCTCGCAACACCCCGCTCCTCGCCAGCCCTAACCAATTCACACCAGTATCATTTATTCATCTGCTCCTGTTGATTGGATTCATCCTCCTCCACGCGATGGAGGAGGCATGGATTTCGGAAGGCTCGGTGAAAGACGTTCTCAACACTGCTGCAAACATTGTTGACCGCGGGTTCGGCCGGATCACGGCGGAAAAAGCGGCGAGACGCGCTGGATTAATGCTGGCCGGTTGTTTGGGAGATTTTAGGTTGGAAAAGGGAAAGAAGTGAGTTCATATCTCGGTGCTGCCTTATTGCAAATATTCGCAGCTGGGCCCACAGAGCCCGATGTCGTGTGGCAAAAAACGAGTTTCGCGCAGGAAAAGGCAAGCGCGTCTGTGGATGCTGCTTGTTCAGTCCCAAAAAGAAACTCACCAGAACAACAGATTGTTGTGTTACCTCCTGCGTCTCAGTCTCGACCACGCAGTTACAGCTAATGAACAAGGACGAGTCCATTAGATGATCACAAGCTGGAGTCAGGGAACTGCAATGTGAAGAATTTATTATGTTCTTACAAGGTTGAATCTTGGCAACTCGGCCGAGGAAAACAAAATATGACTTTTCCTTCATAACTTTCAAACTCGGCATTTGTAAATCAAGCCAATGAGCAGAATCCTCGACATCCACATGGTAAAGAACACTGAGTCCTTAAGCGTTTTCCTCTCCTCACTCCAGAGCTTCCACCGACTCGTCCTTATCAATTTCCAATGACATTTTATGCTTGAATTTAAATTTATAACCTTTCCCGTTTATTCTTTCGCACTGAACTTCTTAATGAATGTCCTTCACATATTCAAATATGCCCAACAGCCATAATGAAGACACAAGGATTTTCCCGGGGGTATAACAATTTGCAAGATTCATCTCTTCCTTTCCAAGTGCTGACAATGGCGTCAGTGCTCCAATCTGACTGCAATTCTTGTTTTCTTTGTATTTATGCAAATGTTTGTTTGGGTAGAACAGATTCCGGTCTGATTGTCTTCCTTTCTGCTTTTAAAAATTAGATGAAAGTCTCAAGTAACTGGGAGAGTGGTAAAATTACAGGATGGAGGGAAATATTTGTAATTCCCAGAGGAGAGGAACAGATAACATTAGCATAACTAAAAGCCCTTGTTATAAATGAGGCAACACATATACGACCAAGATGAAAAGAATGTTGCGGCTGCAGGTAAATATAGCAACTTAATCATCTGCATCCAGAGTTATGTTTTTGGTTTTGTTTTACTTTAATGAAAAGGAGGAAAGAAAGTAAAGGGAAGGATTTCATATGCATGACCCGATTCTATTTGTTTTCATTTGTTTATATTCATGTCAACTTATACAAAGCACTGGAAAAACCCAACCAATGCATACATTAAATATGAAATATATATATAAATATACTATAAATGTATAAATATTTTACCCTGTATACACACACGCACTCTTAACTGCCGCTGAGAGCTCTACTTGATTACTGCGTCAAATTATTATCAAAATAATCAAAGCCGGAATTTCCTTTAAAATTGCTCAAACATTAGAGATCACACTCGTTAATGTGAAAACTAGCGTCCCATTGGCCACAGCTCAGAGAGGCCACAGTGGAGGTTGGTCTGCTCCCAGTGGGCTGCGGCACTCTCCTCAATCCTCCGACGAATAAATCAAAATAAAAACACGGACACGAGCCGCTGCGTATGTGGCGCACACATGGCAAACATGGCGCGCAGCGACCCGATGGTTTTTGCGGACCTGCTTCAGTGAACTTAGTTTTTGTTTCAGCTCTGACACGGGTGAATTTACACAAAACTGGCACGGCATTATTTCCTGAAACAAACACACAAACACACTCATAGAGGCACATGAACAGTCACTCCTGGGAAGAGGGTGGGTGGGTGGGGTGGGTGGAGGGCGCCAACATTAACTCCCTTTCACCGATAAAAACATACTGCCTGTATGTGCAAGGTCCAGAAAACCACGGATGAGATGATGTTAAGTAGAACTCAAGCCTAATTCATTTAGTGAGAGGACTTAGATATTAGTCTCTTTCTTGACAATAACTCCTATGAAAATAACAGTGATCAATCCTATTAAGAATTGTGGCTAGTATATATCTTCCTGTGTAAGCTCTGTTGTTTTCCAAAAACTATAAGGAACATTTTATTTAACAAACTGTTGTCATGGCTGATATGTTCGATTATTAAAATGAGCTGTTTATTTTATGTCAGTCTATATATTCAATAGAGAACCACATCTGTGGCTAAAAATGCACTTTTTATTCTTGTTCAGTTAACATTTGCTAAAACTACATGACAACAATCAGCTGTTTTAGAAAATAAAAGTCTTCTACGCACATGGACTGAGGGGCATTGAGCAAGTGCATTTATGACTAAAAAAGGCTGCACCAAAGGTTGTACTTTAACATTATTATTATCAAACCAATCAGAAGGCCATTTCCTATTCCATGTAAAAAAGTCACACTGCACAGAAATATTATGATCTTGATAATGCGGCCTTCAAATTACGGCGAAATACTGGAAACCAACATTCCTCTGTAGGACAGTCTCTGATTAGCAGGTATAACGTGAGCCTCCAAATACGGTTAAGCGGTTAATTAATAATTAACATAAGATTTCATAATTGGCACTAAACACAGCTGAGGCTCATGGGAATGTCAAGATGTTTTGCAGGCAGTTGGCCATAAACCAAAGATTCGGACAAATTTAAAAATTTTGACCTGATGATGGCATTGACGTCCTAAGGGACAGACATTAAGCAGTTTCAGGTGGGCACCGCAATATCACCCACTCACCACACACACCAAGACACCACGGGGTTGTGTGTCCATGTCTTTACACGCTGGACACCAGTGACCGCACCAGCCCCTCATCCAGCCACCTATGCCACTGCAATTCTGGCTCTCATCACAGACAACCACTGTACATGCGCTATCACAGCACTGTTGCCCACTTCACCAAGTGGTGTGAGAATAACCACCTCCACCTCAATGTCAGTAAACAACAAAATGGTTATAGGCAGCCTATCCCTCCTGAACCCTCCCGTGACAATCAATGAAACAGTTTCAAATATCTTGGACTCATACTAGACAATAAACTCTTTGCTTTGATTTGAAAAGCAAAGGACACACAAAAAGGAGCCGCCAAAGACTGTCATCCATAAAGTTAAAGGACTCTATGTGTTTTGTTTCGGTCTGTCCAAGAGAGTCTGGGTTAAGGTGGTGAACCAACTGATCAACAGACCTAAAACTGAAACCATACATTTATGAATCAGTGGGAATCAATGGGCTTTTGGCTGAGCACCGCAGACAGGGTAGGGGAGTCAGAAAGTATCCAGTGACAGACTAACACATGTTATATGACTCGTAAACTTGAGAGGACCCTTTTTTTGGACCCAGACCGTGAGTCAAGTGAAACAAATCATATAGTTATCATATATAAGTTATGCTAAACATGTAGCAGTGTAGCCACACAGCATATACACAGAACGGGGAGAAGCTCGGCTAAACGCCCAACTCAACCAAAATCCCCCCCTCAACAAAACACAATTCCAACACCAGGCAACTAAATTAGAATATCACATAAACAAGATAACTGTACATATCCATGAAGCAGGCAATGACAGTCACGTTACTTAATGCTAGCAACACAACGATGTGTTTCTAATCACTCTAAGACCAACCCTCACAAAACCAGCAGAGGAAGAAGAAGGCGTTTCTAACGTGAAACGGGTTTGACCTGTCATTTTACACACAGTGTGTTCACTTCCTCATGTTTAGTGAATAGTGTTGTTGACAGGCATTTGGAGGCTGTCCATTGATTCTACTGGCCCTGACGCTGCGATAGACGGGATGAGTTAACGCCCTTTGTATCCTACGTTGTGTCACTGGCAGCTCAGAACTCATTATGTGATGAAATCTTTCATTAATGTCTCTCAAAAGAGTTAACTTTAATATACCTTTATATATCTATTGTAGTCGCAGAGATATACTCATGTCATTTTCAAGCACAGACATACGAAAAGGGCCTAGGTAGAAAGAATATTAATGAATATAGCCAGTACTGTCCTTTAAGGTTGAGTGAATACTTTGTGTGTCGATCATAAAAGATGGCCAGGCATCCTCATGTGTGCAATGTCATCAGCACATTTGGAGTGTTGGGCTTCACTAATTATGTCTTGATTATAACAGCGTTACAAGTCCCAAGATTGGGAGCGCAGAAGAGAAGTGAACTGAAGTTTTCACTCATCTCATCCTTTTGCTACCAGCAAGATTCAGATGATGTGATGTGTCCGCTGCGTATATACGTGTTCTCTTGCGCACACCTTGTGATCCATTCAGCTGTATTCGGCCATCTCCAAGAATAGCAGCTAAGGCATTTTAATGTTGAAAGGTGGTGCAGGGCACACACACACACACACATACAGGCGGAGCATTTCCTCTGCTAAGCTGATAACCATCAGAAGACTGGAGGTAGAAAAATGCCGGTGAAATTGGAACAGCCAAGCTCATGGAGAGGAAATGTAATCTACAAGAGTTCCCCCTCCAAATCCGTTCTAGACACTTTGCTCTTTGCCTCCACTGTCATGTTTGCTGGTACATACATTGTACAGCTTATCTGCTGCAGCATCTGCAAGGTCTCTCTCTTTTTTTTTTTTTTTAAATGGATACCTTATCGCAGTGAGCGAGTGCCATCCGTGTCACTCCGGAACAACTTTAGCTACTGGTGGAGCGACGTGACTGACATGTGAATGGCAGAGGGTGCAGGGCAGCTTGTTCACTTCAAACTCCACTCAGAATCAAAGAATATTTGACAACTCAAACTCAGAAGCATTGTGTTCGATTAGGTGATACAGGTAACAGTAATTAATTTTTAGAAAATTAACTGATAGAATTCTGCAGTATTCTGACAGTGGCCAAAAGTGCAGAGCACAAAGTAAGCACATCATCATCAGCTGCTGCTTCTCCAGTGAGTTTGGTTTGGAATCACTGCAGTGCATCATGTGTAAACCACAGAAGGGTGAGGGACCAGAGGGGCGGGGCCAGTTGACTCCAGTCCCGCGACATGAACGCAGCATGCTCCAGTTTTTGTGTCACTGCAAGACATCACGGCGTGACAAAAAGAGCGTGTCCACCTGGACGTCATGTCTACACCACTGCCATCATACATCGTGCGGGGGGCGACACCGTTTTATTCTTTGATATCTCAGACTCGGCTCATCAGGCTCAGCTTCATGTCCAAACCGGCCTCCTGGAAATTAGACTTTGCAGAGAAAGGTAATCACTGCGAGGATTATCTTCAGTAGTTCAGGGTGGATGGTACTGTAGTTGTAAAATATATACATATATACAGTGATTACAAAGCATAACCCTACCATCTCCAGAGAGGCTGCAACATGCTTAACCTAGAACTTGGGGGAATCAGTTGAATTTCACACACTCCTGTACTTCTGTGGGCCTTCATTGGTTTTCACTCACTGTTTTCCAGTTTGTCTTGGATTTTTTGTACTAAACAGATAGTGGAACATGTTTGCAAATATCTCGAGTCCAGTAAAAGCTGGGGAGAAAATCATTTCGCAGCTGAAATCCCCCGAACCCTTTGGAAATGCTATACCAAACCGAAAGTGACCCACCATCACAACACACACACACACACACACACACACACACACACACACACACACACACACACACACACACACACACACACACACACACACACACACACACACACACACACACACACACACACACACACACACACACACACACACACACACACACACAATGAGCTCAGCAGAAGGGAATATTTGAGGAGAGTGGTGGGGGATTAATGAGAGGGGGATTAGCAGGTGGGTGGCTCTTTCCCTGTGCATGTGTGCACTTGTGCATGTATGTGTGTGTGTGTGTGTGTGTGATGTTAGCCACTTGAGTGTTAGCAGAGCTCTGGCTGGGGAGGGGGTTTTTGGGGAGTTTGTCTTGGCGGGACAAGGCAGACAGGCGGGCAGGAGTCAGACAGAACCAGAGGATGACTGAGCAGTCTGGCATGTGCGACAAGTGAGGAGCTGAGCCAGGGGGATGACAGGTCAGACTCTCTGTGCACGCAAAGGCAGGGAGTTCAGACGGGATATCTGGCAACTTGCTTTGATCAAAGTAGGCCTCTGGTTCCTGGCAGCCAGGCTGTCTGATCATTTGCAAACAGCTGTATCATAAAAACAAAGATCCTGCTGTGTGCATACTTCTAAAGGTATCTGATGCTGTTTCGATATCACGAAGAGCTGCTGTTGCAGTTTATCTGCCATAGAAGCCTACAGACGTGTTGTCATGTCATGTGTGAGATTTCCAATGAAACCGTCATTTGTTCAGTAACTTTGGTTAGTCAGTCGACTGTATTCTTTCTGTTTTAAGTCAGTGCTTTTATTAAAGCCTGAACCTTTTATTGTTGTTCATTTAGATATATGTGGTATCATTGTCCAGTCAAACAACAGGGTAAATGCCTACAAATCCATTTTTTTCCCACCTGGAAAGTGGTCTGTTACTCCATTAGTGTCTTCACATCACACACATATCTCACCAAAATGTTTTAATGTTGGCTCAATGAACCTATGGTATTTCCAATTGACACACTTATACAGAGTATATAACAGAACCATCTACAGCTAGAACAGCAGCAGAGTGCATACCCCCCGCCAAGGCCCAACAGTGCTCTCCTGAAACCACATTTAAATCTGCTCAATTCAGATTTTTCATTTTGGATCCGCACCAAATTGCCCACACTCATAGATATCAGTGCCCTAAATATGTCTGATTTTGTTCTCATCAAGATCCATGCTTTATCTTCTGGGAAATCTGGAAAATGTCTTGCATTGTAAAAAGAAAATTGCTGGAATCCGGCCATTTGTTTGAATCTGCACCAAAAATGTAATGGGTTCTCTCTTGGCCCATGTCTCATCCTTCCACCAAAGTGCACAGGGATCTGTTCACTAGTTTTTGAGTAATCCTGCTGAAAAACAACCAACCAACAAACCAATGGACCAAAGAGGCTAAAACATGACCTCCCTAGTGGAGGCAACAAAGAGTCATTAGGGGATGAGATATTCCCCGAGCACCCACAGATCTTTTGGTGCTATCACAGTCACCCGCAGTTGTACTATTTCCCTCAGCGATGAAGAACAGCCAACTGTGTTGAAGCGAATCCCTTCATATCCATATGCTGTAAACATAATGCGGTGGTACATTCATCTGCCTTAGTGGTAAAAAGTTGAGGGACCAAGTGAAACTCCCTGCCCAAAAAATAATGGTCTCTATATCCCTGCGTTATATGCTGGGCGGGGGGGGGGGGGGGGTAAAAAGTGCAGGGACTCCTGCACAGTATAAGAAGCTATTAAATGCCCCTTGAATGTAACTAAATACTCTTTAGGTACAATTGGCTAAACTGGCTGCCATCAGGAAGCTTTCACATCAGACACGTAGGTGCAGATCCACAGCTGAGGATAGCCAGAAAAGAACTAAGGCAGAAGGGAACAAACAGAGAATGAAGTGGAGCCGGAGTCGTCTGAAATGCGAAGACCAAATATTGAGGCCATCATCAGCCGTGTGTTTGCTGCTCTTGGCCGGACAGCCTCTGTTTATCTTAGTGTCGGGGGGCAAAGAGAGCCGGCAGCCGAATGGAATTCTTGGAAACACCAAACAAACCCATATTAAATTTCCCCTGAAATGTCATGGGGAGAGGCGCGGAGCATTGCGTGGCAGGGGAGGACGGGAAAGAGAGGTGGACGGCAGATGAGGAGCGGGACTGGGAGGGCGAGGGGAAGGAACTCTGTGAGGAGAGGAGCCAGTGGGTGGAGGGCTTGAGAGAAAAGAGAAAGTGGGAGAGGAAAGGAAAGGAACTGGAGGATGCAGAGAAAGATGTTGCCACACTAGGCAGGACATGGGGAAAAAGAGAAGGACAGATCAGTCAAACGTGAGAGCATGGGTTATAGCCTCAAAGTCTGAAGACATTCCCTTCCAGTTATATTGTGGAGTTTGTTTCTGGTGGAGCTCAATCTGTCACTAGCAGCATGTTAATGGCCCTTTGAGAGAATGACTGTGTTGTAGCTCAACTAGCAGCAGCTCGTGCGAGAGGCTCCGTCTGTGTTCATGGCGAAGTTCCAGTACATAGTCGCAGCCCTGCCTTTGCAACGATTGACATTACAGTTGATCGAGGCTCTATTGAAGCTGGATAAAGCATCCGCGGGGCCCGTGGTTGTGTTTACTGCCACAGAAGAGAAGTCTATCCCTAGTTCACATCCGTGAAAGTTCGGCTCCCACGACTCGGGCAAAGTCAGAGTGCTAAAGCCTGAAAACCGGCTTCAGGCTGAAAACCAGTCAAGGCAAAAAGTTAAATAAAGACTGTAACCAACACCGACCACCACAAAAACTATTTACGTTCGTTTCCATGCTCAATGTGCCCCGAGTGTACCCAAATACACCGAGGAGAATCTGCATACGATCTATTACTGTACATGTACACTGTGCGTCTGAGATCTGAGCTTCCGCACACACAGCAGAGACACAGCCTCTGATTGGTCCACATACTCAACCCAGTGCATCATACAGTAGGATTTTCCCAGTGGCTGGCTAACTACAATAACTGGATGAATAATCACAGCAGACAATAAATTTGCTTCAGTCTCAAGGACAAAGCGTTCCAATGATGTTTAGTTGGACTCACCTGTAATTTGTGTGCTGCCTCATCAACCTGACATTAAAACTATTCCGTCAAAACCTGATCCGTCCCCAGTGTGACATCAGAAGTTCAGAGCAAGTTGTGATCCTGCAAAAATATTGTTATTTCGTCCTTCTGACTTCCTGCCAACATTGAATGTGGGGATTTGTTGCATCGTGTTTATTGATTTTAGTAAATATCTGACCTGGTGTTTAATGTATGCAGTCTTTCACCATAGAAACGTGAAGCTATTAATCGATTACTTGTTTGGTTCATAAAATGGTAATAAAGGTCGATCGTGTTTCCCAAAACTCTGAGGTGATGTTTTGTTTTGTCCACACACCAAAGATATTCAGTTTGCTGTCATAGAGGAGCAAAAAAACCAGAAAATATTCACTTTTAAGAAGCTGAAATCAGAGAATATTGACTTTAATTTTTTTTAATAAAAACTACTTGAACCGATTAATCGATTATTTAAATAGTCGGTGATTAATTCACTAATCGATTAATAGATGTTGTTGCAGCTCTACAGAAGATTCTACTAGTTTCATCCTTTAGGTGGTGCACTGAGCCTGGGTTTCCTCAAGTAAATACATCCACAAACATACATGTATGTGCTTCTCTGTTGCAAAACTGAAAGTGTTGTCTACTTCTCTGTGGTGCAACTAAAAAAATAGAAGTTAGTTCCTCAATAAAAAACAAAAAAACATTTGTGGTAGCTGCCACCTCAGGTGGAGGGAAGAAAGACAAAATCACAACAGACACACACACACACACACACACACACACACACACACACACACACACACACACACATACGCTATTCGTCGTGATATGAATGGAGAATAAATCTCTTCAGCTATCAAACAATCACAAAACTGCAGGTGCATCAACAACAGCCCGCCTGAGGGGAACAACTGACAAACCAGAGCAGCGGTCGGTGAGTCGGGGCGGTCGGCCCCCGCTGCCCCCGCCCCACCTCTCTCTCTCTCTCTCTCTCTCTCTCTCTGTGTCTCAGCTGAAAGGACATCTGGAGCGCATTAAAGCACTAAGGACATTGGATCTCCCCAGAGCGCCCGACTGGATGGGTGGCCCACCGTGGCCCCCTTTCAGCAGCAGGGCCCAGCCCGGCCTGATTGATAGAGGGAGCACCACACACGCACTTAACACTCGCACACACCGACAAATCCCACGCGGTCGACACACAGCCTGGACCACGGGAAACGCTGCTGAAGCTGCTGACATGGATTAACATGGACACGTGTACTTCTGCCTTTCTCCGTGCGCAGTCTGGCCGATCAATCATGCACTTACTGTACTACATGATACACACTACATTTTTAAACCGTTACCACACATGCTACAAATGAATGTGACCCAGTGTGATGAATTTGCGTCATAATAACAATCTGATATCGATTGAGTGATTTGTTTTGAGTGTAAGCGATCACTCCGAGCAGATGGTGGTAATATGGGAACACTGATACAGCACAACTCTGGACTGTAATGACAACAGGCAGTTCCCCCCGATGACTCCAGATATTCAAAGCGTTTCCTGACACCTCATCCGCAGACATGAAGACACCAACCAAAGCCCATCTTGTTTCTCACAATTGAACCTTTTCTATGAGATACTTTTTTTCCCCTCTCCAGCGGATGATTCCCATGCGATGAGAAAAACACAAACTTCTTTTCAAATGAGTAAAGTTCAAAGAAAGCTCCCCGTTCCCCCTGAAAAAATTGCTTTGCCGGATTTGCCATTTCAAATGAATTGCGGTGTTGGCCAAAATTTGCAATTCACAGGAAGTCGTCCCCGCCGCCACAGACGCAAGAGGTTAATCCATATTTCACGTTTGAATATGAGATGGAAGAGAGGAGAAGAAGGGGAAGGGAAGATAGGTAACTCTCTGCCAGGAGATGAGGAGCGGGGGGGGGGGACGAGAAGCGGCGAGAAAATGGGAAGAAACAGGCATCATTTAGAGTAAATGGCATCCAGAAACCCTCTCCAATTATCTTTGCCTACCATGCCAGTGAGACTGACTTAATTAAAATGACTTGAGAGGGAGGGGAGAGGGAGCGGCGCTGCCAGTGATTGAGGGGGCAGGCGGGCGACGTATCTGCACGGAAACACAAAGCGCAGGCATCACGCAGGCTGTCCACCACTCTCCCTTTTCAATTCCGCACTTCAAAAGAGAATAAAGAAATAATAATAATAAAAAAAGAGAGAGGGGGCTCTCGCCATTTGCAGCCATGTAATTGTGCTATTTAAATCCTACATTTTGTTTTTTTTCATCATTGTGAGAATATTCATTGGGGGAAGGAGAAGAGGAATGTACAGCATGAAACTGGATAATAAGGCAGCCCTTCTTTTTTTTTTGTTTGTTCTTGTCTGACTCCCCCCTCCTATAATCTTTCTGCCTTTTTTTTCTGAGAAAAACCTCTGACAGTGACCTTTTCGCATGAGGTCTGTTACTATGGAAACACCGTCCAGGCCCACTATGTTTGGTGTTTTCCTGTCACCGGGCGGACAAAACCGCCGCACTTATCACCGAGAGGAAGAATGCACCGCGATTTAAATATCTGCCAGGCTGTGTCAGGGTTTACGCTCTGGGAAGAACCAGGGAGCCAAGTCTCTCTCAACTGCGTATTTTATTGCATTCGGCTTGTTCTATGATAGGGTTTTTTGTTTTCGACGCCTCAAAGCTTCAAGAAGTCATCTGAGACGAGCGATCGACTGATGCATATCATACGTTATGATTGTAGGGGAAAGTCACAACAGAGCAGTAGCACTTCAGTTTGATCTGGTAGTATTGCGACATCATTATGGATTAATGTGATATTTATTTCCTCAGGTTGAGGTAAATTTAGTGTATTAGTTTTGTCTAGAGGGCTGAGAGATGTCCAGCCTGTGGGTTGTACACAGCCCACGAGACATTTCGATCTGCCCTGCGAGGTAATACATGAATATTTAAAGAACTCAAAGAGTAATGAACAAAGTAAAAAGACAAGCTTGTGTGTGTGTGTGTGTGTGTGTGTGTGGGTGAGTGTGTGTGTGGTTTGAAGGGGGGCTCGTTCACAGTGATGAAATGGTTTCGAGCTCAGCGTCATTACAGACGCAAACATGCGAACTTGAGTTAAAAGGACAAAAGCTCTGAGATGAATAGGACGCTCTTCAGCACAGTTTGGTGTCGAACAAGCAGCTTCCACCAGACACAGGGTGTTCGCCTCTGAGGAACCTCATTCAGAAGGAGATGAGACTATATATATATATATATATATATATATATATATATGAACATTGATGGACACGGCAAGACATTTGAATTTTTTTCTCCGTGGCCTGTGATGAAATATCAGACATAACAAATACAGACCAACTAGTCATTTCTGTGTGTGAGATCACTGATGAGTTTGATATGAGGATATGATTACTGTCTTTGTAAGCCATGCCTGGTGCCACAGTAGCGCTGTATCATCATCATCCTCATCATCTGACATCAGACACCTCCTCCTAGAGAAGTTATACATGTATAAAATGACTAAGTCTGACCCTCACAAAATAAAATATGCAAATGTAAATGGTAAATGGCATTTCTATGACAATGTCTTCAAAAAACAGAAACCAGCTAAAATGTTCAAATTGTTTCAGAACTCAAAAGATGTTCTAGTTCATTTGAAAGACGATCGAATCTATTTGCGTGTGACGATGCTAAACCCAGTAGCATGTTGGAGATTTTTGTCTAAAAAAAGTGACTCGAATAATAACAATAATTCATCAGTCGTCAAAGTTTAACTGACTGATCTGAAAGTGTGTCGCTTTCCACATAGTTTAAAACTCACCGCTCTGGAGAAAAAAAACGACAACAACAACACCACCAGAGGGAATTTACATTCAGTTTGCACCAAAGTGCAGCTGATGTCAAGAAAAACGCTCCACTGCAGCCCAGCTCCCCCATCCCTGCCTCATTGATGCACACACACACACACACACACACACACACACACACACACACACACACACACACACACACACACACACACACACACACACACACACACACACACACACACACACACACACACACACACACACACACACACACACACACACACACACACTCCCTCCCTCACACCTTGTGCAGCCAACACACACCGACTGCTCATGTGTCATAGCCAACACCTGTTACTGTGCTTTTGTCTCGCGAGCGCATTGTGACGCGCCGTACAGAACTTCTCACCAGGCACAACACACAAACTCGGGGCTGCTTCATCAAATGTCTCTGCACAGAAGGTTGGTGGGCGCTCTAATTTGGAGTTTGAGCGCGAGAATACTGTACACTGTGTATGATTATTACCAGCACTGAGCAACCACTGCATCCATATATGAACATTGGCTGCAAAGAGTACGCAAAGAAAGCTTGGATATGAATCAAAGTCCGAAAAAAAAGAAAGAAAGGACAAACTATGATTAAAACTTTGAAACGAGCTGTTGTTGCCAGTGAGAATAAGTAGAGTTAGTAAGTGGTGGAGTTTTCACTTCCTCGAAACAACGTGTACATTAAGTGCACATAAAAAAAAAAGTAACACAATGAGTGTCGGTCCGAAAGGGCTGGGGGGGGGGGAGAGGAGGGTTGAGTTAGCATGACAACCGCTATTTTCATGGGGCCGGAGCCAAGTATCTCCACATATCCACTTTCCCCTCCTATTCATCCCCGGTGCTCCCTGCTTTTCCATCTCCAGAGCCCCCCTTCTCCTCGCCGCTCCTCTCCATCCACCCGTCTTCCTCCTCCTCGCTCTCGCCATTCCTCTTCCCAAACTCACATTCTCCTCTTTTCACTGGGACGCCCCCCCCCCCCTCTCAACATCTTGCCTTGCTCGGGGAGCTCCACGTTCCCTCGAGTTGAGCTCAGAGAGTAGTTAGAGAAAACGAGGTAGAGGCAGAATATTAATCATGTCAGTGTGGTTTGAATGTAGTTGTTTGTTAGTTTGTGGCTGCGTCCCATGTGATCTCTGGGAAACCAGAGTCAAGGCCAATAGTCTCTGAATTGAAAGAAAATACAGCTAAAGTGAGGACAGGCTCAGTACCTTAACCCCCAGTACTCTGCCCCTCGCTGGCCACACACACACACACACACACACACACACACACACACACACACACACACACACACACACACACACACACACACACACACACACACACACACACACACACACACACACACACACACACACACACACACACACACACACACACACACACACACACACACACACACACACACACAGTCTCAGCCCCAGTTGCCAGGGAGACAGCCATTCCAGGGCTCTGACCCAGGAGGTTTGGGACTGTTTTTCAACCCCCCCCTAAAAGCAGGAGAGATGGCAGCTGTAGGACAGCTGTTCCTACCGGGGCCGGGCCGTATACAGACCACAACCGTCATCCCACCACCGGTGCAGCCCGAGCAGCAGCGTTTAAGGGACAAAAACACCCTGCAGCCCAAATGATTAGACACATGTGGCTCACTTTTTCAGGAAATGTCTGCGGAAAGGAAGAACAGCGGGCAGATTCTGTGCCGTGCAGTGAAGGCCTGACCGAGCTCACCGGGTATTTCAGTGTGATTTTGGCTCGGGCGCTGCCTTCATGTCTCCTGGGTCTGACACACACACACACACACACACACACACACACACACACACACACACACACACACACACACACACACACACACACACACACACACACACACACACACACACACACACACACACACACACACACACACACACACACACACACACACACACACACACACACACACACACACACACACACACACACACACACACACACACACACACACACGTTAGGTTGGCTCCTAGTAACATTAAAGCTCAGCTGGATTTCGATCTTGACTGTGTCATCAAGGGAGGAAAAAACACTGCGTCTTAATATCAGTCCAAAATATCTTCATTATATACATATTAATGACACTTTTGGTCTATGTTGTGTTTTTTCTTTTTCGCTTTTTCCATATAATGTGTCAGGCTTAAGCAACAATAATCCTCATCTTTAAACACATTTTGTATTTGAAAGAAAAATATGTAAATCAAACTGAGTTTGAGAGTTCGACAATTCTTTTTTTTAGTTACTGCAGAATGGCTGTGGAAATGTTTGCTCCTTGCCATATCTCAAATCTGCTGATCATTCAGATTGCCATGTGGATTGTGGATGGTTTAAAGAATATAAAGTAAAACAAGTGAATTCAGTGAATTCATCTTCATATTTTCACTATATAGGAATTCAGTTTCACAGAGTGCGCCTTAATCTTTACAGTAGATAAAACATGTGTGATATTGTGGATTACAGATTTGCATAAATTGGTCTGTGTTTTACTTGTGAGGTTATCTAATGTCTTATGAAGGTGTCTGGTGTTACTAAGATAATCATGTCCACTGTGTGTCTAGGCCGTTCAGCTCCCCTCGTTGTTTATAACCATGAATTTCCCTCGATACCAACTCTGTGATTCATATTTGCATGCTGTCCTCAAAAGAGATAATTATTTCTCTTTTGGCCTCGGTGCAAAGTAAACTGTTGTACTGACTAATTAACAAAGAAGCCTGCCATTTTCATGTGCTATATATATACACGTGAGTTTTGTTTTGCAGGAACGTACTGTATGCACGCTGTTAAACGTACAGTAGGAAGATAAACGCCAGCTGGATTACAGTTTTTTTTTGTTGGTGTTAGTTTTGTTGTTTTATTTGATAAATGAATTTAGCGCTACTTTTACTCATGGCAGCGGAGTTTCCAGGATGTGGTCATGGCGGATGTCCATGTCTGTGGTGAGTGTTAGGCTAAAGCCCTTTGGTTAAGGTTGGGTAAAGATGGTGGGTTTGGTTAAATATAGATAAACACTGACACTGTGACCACAACCTTCCCGAACCCTCACCATGGGCTGTGAGAGCCTCAACTTTAACTGATAACAGCTGGAGTCAAACTCGATATTATACTAGAAGTACACAGACGACAGATATGTTTGCGTCTGTGAACATATTTGTGACTTTACTCATTATGTGAATTGTAAATGTACACTGTAAAATCTGAAGAGTTGATCATACTTAAAATAAATCAAGGAAACTAATTGTCTTGAAAAGGTTAATAAATACAACTATTATAAAATCACGCAAACCTTGATTAACAACGTTCATTTAATTTCAAACTGTTGTTTTTAGTCAATTCTGTCAAGTTGTTCCAGCTTCAAAATGGAAATGAAATGAATTTTTTCTGTCAAAGCAGTTAAAGGAAAACAAGTTAAAAACAATCGAACCATTTTAATTGTTAACAATTCAAACCAGGCGAAATAACTTGAGCGTGGCTTTCAAAAAATATCAAAAACTTGCTACAAGTTTGTTCTTTCCTTAATAAAAAACAACAACAACAACAACAAAAACATCCACCAGGACATTAACTTCCGTTATGATACTGTAACTCAAGCAGAGAGACTGAAAACTGCTTCAATTTATTGGTAGAAACCTTATTGGTCTATCCAATATGAGGCTTTATTAACCATGCTCATAGCTTCACTCATGGTACCAAACTTCCTCCTTTTCAACAGCAACTGTACCTCTTAAAAGAACTTATACTGCTGGGACCTGCCAGGTAACATCTGTAACTTCACACAGTTAACACAGCCTAGGAGGTCCCCCCCCCCATATCCCCAACACGCTACACCACCAACACCTGATGGTTCCTGTGCTGCTTTACTGCACAAGTTCTGATTCAGTCCAGGAACGTCCAGTTTACTCAACAGAACATGGTTCCATGACTCTTTTAGGCAAAACAGGGACATTAAGTTGTTCCAACTGTGAGAAATAAGTATAGAACACTAATGCAAAGTAAGTAAGCATGGATAAAACCTTTTACAGTACAATCCATTCTGTAATGCACTGCGGTTCCTATGAAATGCATTTGGTACAAAGTGCAAAAAGTCAAGAAATGTCGGAAAAAAGTTGTATTATAAGTCGCTGAACAATAGCTGACATACATTAAGGGTAACAGACGGATTCTCTCCCCCGCTCCCATAAACAAACCAGCAGATACGTGCGTGAACCCAAGTCAGGGTCGTGGTAGTGGTACCCCACACTTTACAGTATCAATTACCCCACTGACTCCATAATGCTTTCTGCTCATAGGTGAACACGTTGGTTTATTCAGCGTGTAATAGAATTCGGCAGGCGCCCTCATCTACAGGAGCCAAAGAGGCCACTGAGCCGAAACCGACGGCACACAAACCGTGTCCGCTTTAAGATGGCGCGGCAAATTAAAGTATAGGGCAACTGATCCTGCAACTGCAGAGCACGCAATGTGACTATATTCCATCGGGCAGCGGAGCCATTACACCAAGATGGATGGCCGCCTCCCAATGCATTTCAAGGGCAGACAGATCAGTGTGGGATCATTACTTCTGTGAAGGGTTGGTTTTGTGGTGTGAATGAAGAACTTTGTTGATGTGACTATACCGACTTGGTTGCGACCACCTTACATTCTGTATATGCCTTTAGGACCGCATTGCAGGAGCCCTCTTTGACCCCTGTGCCGATTTGACGGCATCGCTTATTCAAAAAACTGATATTTTCACTGGAATTAAAGCAGCATTGTCAAAAACAACAGCCGCTTGAAATATTTGGTGACATTTGTTTAGCCATCAACCCACACGCAGATTTAAAGAATTGCCGTGGTCTCACTGTGTTCAGGCCACGTATTCAAATGTGTCCATCCAGATTTGCGCGAGTCTGAGTCTCTCTCTCTGTCTAAATGAGGTGTGAAAAGTGTGGGAGGACTTGGACTGGACTGTACGCTCACTTCTAAAACATGTCATTTATACATTTCCATTGCTTTTACTTTGCCAAATAATGAAATAGCTGCCCTGCGACGGCCAACGGGAGTCGGACACGCGTAAAAATAACTGCTTTTCATGTGAAACCGGGCAGCCAGAGGTAAATGCAAAATTGTCCATTCATCACGGTGTATATTCTTACTCTATCCCTGCAGTGTCTCTCAGTCACATTGTCTCTCTATTTTAATTAGGTAGCAGTCTTCTGGAGACAGAGTAACCTGTTCTTTTTCATCAGAGTGCCACGAAAGGGAGCGGGCTAACTTAGAATAGTGGTGATTTAGCTCTCCCCCTCCATCTGTTTTGTTTTCCTTCCATCTCCCTCTTTTTGATGAGCTGGGTCTTCAGTCCCCCTTATAAAATCCCATTAGCTCTTAATGAAGTCGGGCTCCTAGCCTCTCGGCCGCACCTCATTTAGCACGATTGTCTGGCGGCCATTAGCATGGAGGCAATTACAGCCGCACGACAAGAGTAATTGGAAATGCCGACAGGGACCCTGAGAAATGGGAATAAATAAATATAAAAAAAAAATATTCAGACTAATAAGCTTCCATTCAGATGGCGGGAGGGAGCCGCATGTGTCTAGGTTAAATCAACATAATTACAATTAGGGTCGGTGGGGTAAAGAGGCCGGGTGAGGGAGACATGGATATGGATGGATCGGGGGACGATGGTTAAGCGCCGAGGTATCGAGAATGATGGAGCGGAAATGTGGGATCACGCAGGGAGGCTAATAATGAAGAGCACAAGTGTGACTCCAGAGTCGTGTAAGGGAGGCGTCAGAGGGACGTGTGAGCGCAGGACAGTTTGCCTTCTAACCTTCGTTGATTAGAGGCAGATCTCCCATTCTGTTGCCAAAATAGACCCTAAGATCATTTCATTAGCTCGGATAATCCCCCCCCCCCAAACCCGAGGCCAGATCGCAGGCTATAGAATCTGACGGTCTCTGCTGAAGATGGTGTGATATTAACCGAGGCAGCAGATACTGAAGGAGTTCCATTTGAAATGGCCGCCTATGAGCCTGCTAAGGCAATGAGCTAAAATAAGCATGTTAGGCTACAGCAGCATATTAATATGCATGTTAACAACCACTACACCGAGCTCTGCACCCAAAGTTATACAGTATCTATGACAAATATGCACTTCCAGATGTCTTGATTTAACAAAGATCTCGCACGATGCGCACATGAGCCCGACAGGGCGAAGATCACAACCGGGAAAAACCTGCTCCTCCAACTCAGGAGGAAAGGAAAATGAATTCCCCTCCGTGAGCGAGGCTGAATGAGGCCCTGAGCACTTCACCGCAGCTTCCAGCGGCATTAGATTTGTAATTACATGAATTACATGCTGCGTTTGTGAGAGGAATTCCTGTAATTAATTACGACAGGTTCTATTCTTTTGTCACCGCTGTCGGGGAGGTTGTGTTTCGGTCCGGTGTGTTTGTTAGTGGGATATCTCAAAAAGTTAAAGGTCAAGGAGGTCTTGTTTGATTTTGCTATGGATATACTTTTTGGGGTTTCCATGTACATTTCCAACACTTTCTCATGAATGCTTGCTAATGTGGAAATTAACTATACGACATACACTGCTGTGATGTTACATTTGATGGTAGGTGACGCTGCAGCAACATTAAAATGAAACAGTCAAGGTCACGTCATATGATCAGTTTTGCCCATCAATGTTCTGATAAAGTCTATACCCAGATGCAGTTAGAATATTTCTGTTATTAAAACTAAAACAGTCTTGGCAAAGGGATGTGTCCTCTTTTTAGTTTGGATATATAATATAAGCAGTAAATAAACTGGAATATACACAGATTGTAAATGTGTGTCTTAAAGAATCAAATCAGATGTGTTACTCCTTAATAAAAATGAAAGATTAAGAAAACCTAAGACCTTTGAACCTGGGTTGCAAAAATGCAATGTAACGGACAGAAATGACTAATGTATCTCTTATTCTAGAGAAAGTTCAGGACAGAATACAAAGGGTTGAGGTCATGAGGGCAATGAACTACCATGTTCTTCTCATGATTGATATTTTAATATGACATTTGTGAT
Source organism: Scophthalmus maximus (assembly GCF_022379125.1). Classification (NCBI taxonomy): domain Eukaryota; kingdom Metazoa; phylum Chordata; class Actinopteri; order Pleuronectiformes; family Scophthalmidae; genus Scophthalmus; species Scophthalmus maximus. The sequence goes on along the minus strand of NC_061516.1, from coordinate 7,007,248 downwards.
TTTCATATTCAGTATATTTAAGAAAAAATTAAAATGACAGTACATGAATTGTATTATTTTGTCATTTGATTGAATGGGGAATGTACCACTGCAAGATCGAAACAGACAACTTGAGAAGTCTGGGAGGCTGCACTGAAATAACAGCAGGCTGCGGGCTCAGTGCCAGATTGCCATGGCATCTCTCCTGTTCGACCCCCCCCCCCCCCCCAAACTTCACCTCGCCCCCTCAATCCCACCACTCACAACCACTCTTGCCCCCTTTCCTGCCTCCTAAGCTGAATGACAGGTGGCAGAAACCTGATCAGCATGGGCCTTCATCAAGGAAGCACTCTCTCCTGAAACGGGCACACTGCCCACTCGCCCACCCGAGAGCCACAACACAGGGGCTTCTGAGGCTGGACGGTGTGTGTGTGTGTGTGTGTGTGTGTGTGTGTGCGTGTGTGTGTGTGCATCAATGAGGCAGGGATGGGGGAGCTGGGCTGCAGTGGACACAGGCTTGAGGGGGTGTGGGGTGGTGGGGTTATAATGGACTTTTTGGCTGAAGATCCGAGCTGTGGAGTTGGCAGCGGGTGTCCAGGGCTCAAACGGGAAACGGGGGGCTGACTCCCACAATAGCCCGCACGAGCGTCCCAGAGGGTCATCCACAATGGCAGGGCGAGCGGCTACTGTCAACAATGACCTCCAAGGCCTCACCGCTTGAAATGAAACGGTCCCACCCTTCATCACTTCCCTTTTAGCACTGCCACACAGCTAATGCGGGGATTATTATTAGGGACATGTACTGTATGTGGAACATGTGTGCGTTTTGTTAGTGAACGTTGGCTACTGTGCTACAATGTGATCCACTGCAGTGACATGCAACAGAAGGTAGTGGCATGGTTATAGGGAAAGATTAAGAAAAGATTACTAGACAGGCTGCAACAGAATATTCTAAACCATAGGATCATAACATCTTTGACATGAAATGCTACAGGGAACTTTTGACATACCCCGCAGCACCTCATCTTTATGTTGCAGAGACATCAAGATGTATTCAACAACTACTTCCTGCCCTTACAAGGCGAATCAGATTTGAAAACCTATTGGCTATCACGGGCGCAGCAGAGCGTCTTGGCGCGAAATTGGAAATCCACAGAGTAACGCGGACCTGACCCTGTGCAACCCACAGTCCCTGATCTTCATGGGGGGGAAAAAAAAGTTTATTTTGTCTGAAATTGGTCTACAAGCAATCATTCCATGAGCTGGATTGATTGTAAGTGGAAGAGGGAGGGGGCAGTGTGGGGGGGGGCTCCTACCAAGAGGAGATTTAATTAGTGAAATCTCATTAAGTCTAACAAAATTAAGCGTAAAACAATCCTTGGTGGGGAGCCGTGGTGGAGGTTTTTTTGGGGTGGGGGGTGGTGCATGAGTGCGGCACACTAAATGGCTGAGGAGGGGATGTGGGGACTGGCTGTGGGATTAGTCCTGCTCTGTGTGCAGGAAGAGCAAAACATCTTAGTATAACCAGACCTCCTCTGGCAGTCAGTTAGACACTGCCGAGCGTCTGGTCCCCCACTGTCCTCGCTCTTACTTTGTCTGTGGCTCCTTTCCAATGTACAGTGAGGCCGTTTACAGCACAGAACTTCAACGACTGAGAAGAAACTAGACGCATATCTTCAACATAAATTTGGCAAAAACAACAGCTTACATAAAGGGGTTGATGTTACGAGAGAAGGAGGGAAAAATGTACTATGGTAAATACGTTTGGTTAAGGTCCAGCATCTAAAACATGTTACCGACATGTCTGTGACAGGATGCCAGCTCTGCTCTCCTGCAGCCCACTGACCACCAGACCTCAAACGTTGTGCCTCGCTGCATAAAGTAAACCCAACCTACTGCATTGGCACTGAACAGTGGAATGGAATCATACAGTGGAGAATCAGCCAAGATGGATCCCATGTTCCTCGTGGTACTGAGTAGAAAACAGCCATCCGTCAACAACGTGACAACAATGAGGATACCCTTGAGAAATACAACACCTTAATTAACCTGTGATGAACAACCAGCACTGTTGTTAAAGTGGGCAGTTGCCAAATGCCAATGACAGTAGGAGTTTTAAATGTTTTTTTTTAAAGTTTTGGACGCCTTCCAAATGGGAACCGTGAAAAAACAACCAAAGCCACACAAAATCCTAAATTGATCCGAGCCCTATCTGACCCGACTCAAGTGAAGTTAGAAACATGTAATGGGACAATATCTAAAACTGATTAGGAAGTGAATGTCAGAACAGTGAGCTGAGATAAACACCAAAGGCGTTTTACCAAACAGAGAAACCAGAGGGAGACAGAAAAAAGATCTGAATCGTTTTTAGTTCGGTAGCAACAACTACAACTTTTTCACTTCGTCATATCAATTTGCAACTAGTTGCAAACAAGGGAGCAGAGGACATAGAAGTCCTCTGGATGATTTCAGTCGGAACCACAGGGACAGGCAGTAATATTCTAAGGCTCAATTTCCACTAATATCATTGTGTCTGGAACAACTCCGGTGGAGGTGGATGTGGGCACATCAAACAACTCTGGCAAACAACAACTTTTGCATGACCAAGACCTCACTGTCACCTTATTACTGTATTCAAATCACAATGTTGTGCTCCATAGAGTCACTTACACAAGCTGTGTGTCTTGTAACCATGACAGTTTTTGTGCAAATTGTAAACTGCTTCTAAATAAGAAATGTGCAGATTACGAGAGCATTGCAAGGTCCTCATAGCACTGACTATATCTCCACCAACATAAAGACTTCATTAAAATAGTATCAATAGAGTTTTTAAAAGTGGCCAGAAATCTCATGGAATAACCGCCTTGTTTGACACATCGAGCAAATTTGTGCTACTTCATGGAAAATGACAATCCTAGCAAAACTACCTCTCATTGTATGCACAGTAAATACAACCTGAGCACAACATGACCAGCGAACTTCCATTTGTAAAAGATCACATCACTATATCTGCACTAATAGTCCACTCGAAAGCAGGGGACTACATCTCTACAGCTCAGTGACTCAGCAAAAGCAAGCTTTACTGGGAGAACTCTTGTAGGAAGAACTCATGCTCCAGTCACGGGCATCCAAAAAAACATTTGGAGACACCAATGGCCAATCAACGGCGAAACAATACAGAACAACCATCCGCTCCAAAGCAACACTGAATAGCCAGACAAGGGCTCTACTCGTACGCCTCGGACACACTACCTTTTCACAGTGGTCAGATCACGCTGATTTTTTCTCCGATATGCGGCGAGCTCCAGAATTTGACAGCGTTTTTCCATAATGTTTGATTCCCGCCTTTATATTTTTAATTCTCATTGCCTATATGGTATCGAGAACTTCTGAGAAACCAGCTAGGTCACATTTATTTGTAACCTAGGACAAGATGCAATTAGCGTGTTTGCTGAGACTGAATCAACAAATAAAATGTTTTAAGTAATACAGAACACAGCGACAGAAGTGAGCAGAGAGATTCAAAGGCTCATTTAAAAGAAGAAATATGCTCAAGTGATTGAAATGATTGTTTGGTCTGGACCGACGTGACTCAACTGCAACAGGGAAATCATTATAGCATTTATAGCATGCATTACATTTGATTGTGTTCTCTTAAATTAAACCAAAGACCGGTGCTGGCCCCTGGAGACGAGTAGAAGCTCTGCCAGATATGTTGCTCGTGAAAGTCAATGAAGACAAAAACATTCTGTTCCTCCAACACGTACTAAAAAAACTGCACACAGCTCGGTCGATGACATGTAGAAACAAACGACCGGGCCATATCGCGTGGTTTATGGGAAAGGGACTCACAGTTAGCTTTGCCCACAGCAGCGCGGCAGCCCTCAGTGTTGTTGTCTGTGCCGTTGCCCAGTATCCAACCCTCCGCACGAAACCTGTCGATAGATGACGAGTTCTCAATTAGTGCAATTTCAGAAAATTGGCAGAGTTGGCATGCAAAACAGAACAAGAGAAAAAGTAGAAGGGACAAAATGTCACAGAGATGTCAGATACGTGAAAAGAATTACGCTGATGTAATTTCAACAAATCCCACGAAAAGATGAAAACAAACAACATGTGAGGCTGCTTTCACACAAGGAATGCAACTTCAGTAAACCTCAGAACCCTGAGGAGCGTGTGTGTGTGCGTGTGTGTGTGTGTGTGTGTGTGTGTGTGTGTGTGTGTGAACGCTAATGTCCGGATCAGTTGAAACTTTAAACTGCCCCCCTCCCCCCGCGCAGCTCCCCGATACAACGTCAGTGTCGTGTCTGAAAGAACTGATTTAAATACAGCAGGTCACTGTTCTGAGACTGCCACTAGGTGAGAACACGTCACACGGGGACAGTCTTCAATTGTGTGCTGCATGTGCGAGAGGGCAAATCTGGACAACGTCCGGACCCGATTGTCCAGACATTGTCCCAACTTTATGTGTGAAAATGGTTGTAGTCACTCTCTCAAGCCGTTATTATGGCTTCCCACCTCTGTCTGGGACTTTCATACAAGCCCACTCGTTCCTAGTAAAGAATTCGTTGTATTTAATTATGTATACTAGTTTCATTGTTAAAGGTAGTTCAGTAACTTGAACAAATGCATTGTCTGGGGTCTATTTCTACCAGCGGATATATGCACATTTGGTGGTAGCAGGCCAAACTACGGTACGGCTCACGGCAATAAACACCCAGTGATGTGTAGTTTTGATTTTGATTTGACTATAGATCTGAGGACAAAGCAAAAGCAGAAGCTCAAGCAAAGAGTTTGGTTTTAAACCAATAAACCACTTTTGGGTATTTTGCTTTTGTGTAAGATAGTAGGATGCTGGATTCAAACCAGGGACAGTATGGAAACATGGTATACATCTGACACACACACACAATATCACTTTTTTGACTTATTTAGGAAATTTAAGAGACAACTGTTTTTAAGGTCAAAAATAAACAGTCACTCACATTGGGGTTTTTTAAGTGAAAGTTAAAGGGTACGAATCCAAAATGTCAATTTCACTGTGAAACCTTGGCTGACTTATGAAGAAGCTCTAGAAAATATATTGCATACATGAATTATAAAGTAATAATTATTCATAAACAAATAAAATATTGTCATTTGTAAAAATGTTAGCCAGAGTAATGTGTAGGTTTATATAGTATATAGTAAATTATTGAAGTATTTGTATATGAAAAAAGATGCTTTTTATGAAATTCTTTTATACATTCATGCTTTATTTGAATCATTTATTCATCAGTTTTTACTGCCTCATAATGACCTTTTACTTTGATTTACAGTCCACCCTCCATTTTTATGTAGCTCTCCATCCATGCGGACAAAATGCCTCTTATGATAATTTCCAGTGTCATGTGTGAAAACAGCCGGATTAGAGTTCTGCTGGGACTGAAATTCCTCAGAGCAGTTGACTGGCTGGCCGCGTCTGAGCCACACAGCGCCCGGCGCTGCACACGGAGTCATGGCGCACATGCAAAAGATTTAAGTTCAATCAAGCATTGAGGGCCGGACACCTGATCTTTCACTTAAAGCTCCTCCAGAACAGTGGGAGTGTGGCTGGGCCTCACAGCGGGCTGCCTACCTCCAGCAATCTGCGCACACGCACACGCACACGCACACACACACACACACACACACACACACACACTCTGAAGGGATGGTATTTATCCAGAGCTGCACAGCTCAGTGGGGACTACTGTGTGTGTGGTACGTGGACCAGAGGCCCCACGTGCATGAGAGAGAAAGATCTTGGAGATATGAAGGCCAAAGTTGTTTTTTTCTAGAGTTCAATCGATTTCCTTAAACACAGAGCAAGACTCAAACTGATGAAAAGCATCGGAGGGGGGGACGCATACCCTGCACGCACTTTGTCCCACCACAACTTCTTAATCATATTAAAACATTTTGAAGAGGAATTTAAAAATATAAACGGTCCCTAACTTAGCTGTGTGCAGCGCTCTTTGCCCCGCTATTCCTGTTGCTCGATCTCTCTCTCTGCCGCTCACACACAGACACATTGACCTGTTTATCAAAGTCACACTGATCGTCGGCAGCACCGGGAGAAAGCTTATCCGTGTGGGTGGCCCGGTAAAGTTTTTACCCTCCTCTGTAGGCATTAGGGTACGTTCTCAGCAGGCAGATAGACCTCGGCTTAACACCGGCCCTAATCTGGAGATGCCCTCCCGACGAATATTCCCACCCAGTTTGATGACAATCCGTTCATATGTTGTTGACTTATCTAAAACAGTAATAAAAACTTACCCTAATGTCTTGAGAGATGCAGCGAACAACGCAGTCAAACACTGTAAAATGTTGAGTAAACTGTACACACACACATATTCATACAGCGCTGCTATTCACCACAGATTGTTCTGTCACATTCATACACTGGGCCGTCAATCTAGGGTTAAGTGTCTTGCCCGAGGACACTTCGGCATGCTGACCGTTGGAAGCGGGGGATCGAATTGCCGACCTTCTGGTTAGTGGACGACCTCTCTACCCTGGCCTCAATCATGCTTTTAACTGGCAGCAAGGATAATTATGATGATGATGGTGACGATGATACAATCATTTTAATATACATATTCATGAGAGCTACACAAGAAATGTTTTTGATGTCATGTTGTCCGGAGACAAGCTGAAATTGAGATGTAACTGAACAAATGATCCGATGCCTCGTATCTCACTGTTTCTGCCTTTCCATTCCAACACTGCTCCTTCCTGCTTGAACCTGGGTTTAGATTTTTTTTAATGACTCAAAAAGCGCGAGCTCAGGAGTGAGAGTCGCGTCTGTCGACACTAGTGAGGAGCTCAAAGCCCAAGACAACAGGACGTCTTGAGGATGTGGCTCGAGTCTCCCCCCGCCATGCCCCCCCCCCCCCCAGAACACAGGGGATTTCTTAGGTTTCTTTCAGCCACAAAGAAAACATTTTAGCCTCTCGGTAATCCTTCCCCAAGTCCTCCCTAAGCTCCAAGGGGCCTTCCTCCCTCGGACATCCCTCCAGCCCCGTCTGGGATCTGAGAGGAGCGTCTCCATGTGCTGAAGCCCGGCGCGCACACACACACACACACACACGCGCGCGCGAACACACACGCCGTTCACCATCTCTCCATGACCCCTCCGGGACCCAGCTGACCTTCCTGTTGATGTCAAAGTAAATCAGAGCCGGAGCCCGTGCAGCGAGGGGCTCCACCCAGGGGGCTGGAGGTCTAATCACCGTGTTCCTCACAAAAGCCACAGAGGAAACATTAGCATTCCCGAATCTGCCCACCATCACTCACACTGCAGCCTCACACAGGTACACGCTGTAACGGAGTTATTTATTCAATTTATTTCCTTTTTCTGCTACTTTATACATTTAAGAGGCAAAGTATTGTACATTTGAATCCACTACACGTGTCTGACACCAAACAGTCACTTTGCAGATTACGATTTTACATGAACTGCACATACATGTATTTTTAAAGATCAACCAGTCCAGATCTTTGGTCCCACGATTTTTAGTAGCAAAGTTTTGGCAACAAAGTTGTGTCGTTAGTGATCGTCTTTTCCGCCGTTTTCTATCATTGCGAATCTAACAATCTGACACGTTTAACACATTTCTCGACATTTTACGCACAAGCCGCCGAAATGAGAACATTAAATCAGTGAAATCTGCGTTAGATCAAACGGGGGGTGGGGGTGGGGGGGTTACATTTCAGCTTAAATATGGCTGAAGGAATTGGGCTCAGTTGTGCTCCTTGTGAAATGATTGTTTTATTGTTGCACCGTGTACAACATTTGCTCATATCAATAATGGGATATGCTCCAGTGCGCCGGGGCCCCTCGGAGAGAATCTAGTCTCATTTGGCTCATTTGATTTCGCTGCTCGCGTTCGTGGCAAAGCAGGTTTTGGAGAAGGCACAGACGTGATTGAATATTCACAACTTCCTGCCCAAACTTTCTCGCCGCACGCCGGAGAGGACTCCAGATGGACATCTTTAAGATTCCCAAATCCTCCTCTCTTTTTTCTCGCGAGCAGTAGTTTTGGGGTCAAGGTGTGAAGGGAGGACCAAAAGACCCGTTTCCCACAATCCCTCCACAGCTATAGCCCCCCAGCTGTTCAAGAGCTTCCATAACAACAGCTGCGCAGAGGTTTAGTGGTTCACGTTGCCATGACAACAGCAGGATCAATTGGCATGCACAGACTCTCGGTGCTAATAGCGAAAGTGACATTATGCCATCATTTCATTTCAATAAAACACCGGCAGGTTTTTTTTTCTCTCTCGTTTTTTTTTTTATGGCACTGAGATTCAGGAGGACATAAAAAAGAGGAGGCAAATAATTAATTTTGCATGATAATGTGAGTGGCTCAAAACGTGCAGGAATCTCCCACGCAGGCTGACAAGCAACCCGGCAAACTCGCACTTCAAATTCATTCCCTGCATATGAAGATTAACTCGCTCACGCGGCGTGATTGTTTTCCAGCTCTCACAATAGAGGCTAAAATAAGTCGTCGTGCCCGGCAGCTGCGTGTGCCACAGATCACTGGCCGGCAGGATGTGCAACAATCAGAAATATTCCTGCTACTCCTGACAAACAGGATATCAGGTCACTTGGCCACCTTAACGGTGAGGAATCAGACACTGTGGGGGGGGGGATTTACACATTGTACAAGAACCGACATCGACTGTGCTCGTCGGCTCTGTTTACACATGTGGGGACAATGGAGTCGCGGGCCCGAGTATCACAAGCGGAGGTTACGGCCAAGGGAAAGGCAAACGCGAACTCGCTGTTCGCTCCCATGCGCTCAGCGGTTAGTGCGAGCTCAGTTCCCACAGCTGTAATCCGGCCGGACCGACTTCAACCATTTGAGGCTAATTCCTGCGAATTCCTGGGGGGGCTCACGATGACAATGGCAGGTATTCCCGCGGGAGTAACCGGAGCAGGCGTGGCGTCACCACCGGGTTTAGGCCCAACAATTTAACGAGCGCGCAGCTGACGCGGGCAGCTGTGCCAGACAAAACACCTCTCACACACACACACACACACACACACACACACACACACACACACACACACACACACACACACACACACACACACACACACACACACACACACACACACACACACACACACACACACACACACACACACACACACACACACACACACAGTCCAGCTGCTACACACACCACATCTTTAACGTCGAGCATGACACACGGATCGCCAACTTTGTGTCTATGACACCAATCGGCTCCTGGCTGGAAGTTGACATTGATTATTCCTCCTTGTTTCGCAGAATATGATAGCCCCTTGAGAATGATGGGCGGGGGGGGGGTCAGACAGGAATCCACTGCTATAAATACCAGCGTCGAGATGAGTAAGGATGGATTGGGCAAACAGAACAAAAGAGACCAGTCCGATATCCTCCCGTCCGGGTCCTCTGCACCACCGGTGGATTCCTGTATTTAATGAATCACGCTGCTTCAAGAAGAGGGGGGGGGGGAGGACTAGTGGGATAAAACCAGATTATCCAATTGGAGGTTAATGATATGAAAGAGGATCACAGACTTAAAGAGAGTAAATGTGCAGGAACATAAAAGGGTTCAGTGCTGAGATGTTGGGGGGGGGGAGATGTCGTGCTGGCAGTATATCATTGATATGTCAACTTGGGGCTTACATCCTGCTCACCGTGTATCAGCCTTTCAACAGTGGTCAAATTCAGCTTTGTTCCCGTTGTTGTACTTCTCTCACAATCCAGCGGCGGGATTATGTTTCAAACCAACCTCCCAAATGCATTAAAAACGGGCCAAGTAGCGAGCTACTGTACGTATCATCTGAACCTTGCTCCTCAGACCGCCTTAGGCTCTGGTGAGGCCCTTTGCACTCACATGCTCTTTCACTTACACAGAGGAAAAACCACAAGGATCTGGATTTCAGGTGGTCACTTCACATAATATTCTTAATTCATATGTCTACAAAAATCCCTTTTTCGCAGAGAGTCTATTGGCAGAGCAGAGCACAGCCAGGGAACCGACCCAACCTCACGAATACCTAACTGACAGCGACACACTCCAGTGACGATGAAGAAACCCATATATCCCTGCCCCAGTCGTAATGATTGCTCCTCTCAAACTTCTCCCGCATATTTAAATATGAGAAACTACAAGGCGCAGCGTGTCACGGAGTGTGTGGGAACGCTTTCCTTGCGGGAGTTATTAAAAGCTGCTCCACAACACTGTACACACCCTTAGTCCTCGTCGTCAAACATGTAGGCCGAGGTGATGGAGTCAGACACTTTGCGGGTTGTGTGTGATATCATAACTGATCTCAGAAGAAGCCGAGTCGCGGGCAGCCTGACGAGGACACTCGTCTGTCGCTGTAGTCACTCCTCCGTCAGAGATCCCGGGATCTTCACAATGCGAATTGGCCAACGTCCGGACCATTCCGCCCCGCCCGTCCTGCCTGACAACCCGAAAACAGTCAGTCGGAAACATACAGAAGTGACAGACGCAGCGGTCAAGCTTTCAGAGACAACCGCAGGAGGACGGTCAATTGCAAGATGAATGGAATCAGGCAACACCAGATCCTGTTCTGAGATTTACAGAGATATCACTTCCACTTGGACATAGTTTTAATTGTTTGCTCATTATTTTTTTTTATATCTCTAACTGCCTGTCTTGACTGCACTCCACTGCCTTCAAGTCTAATCGCCATATGGAAACTCTTTTATTTAAAATATAGAAAAAAACAAAGTTACCCCTTCACTAAAGGTTTAATGACGGATATCTTTGCAGGGCGGCAATCACAGATTTATGTCATGCCATCAGGCACAAACTCCAATTTATTGAATCTGCCACATGTCCCGTGGTGTGCTGGCCTGGAAACCAGAGCGGTTAGAGAGCTCCTGGTTACTCATCTGTCAACGAGTACATTTACCCCTTTATTGTATTTAAATCTCAGGGAATTCCTAGTGCCTGTGCCTTGTGAGAGAAATGAATCACGCCTTACAGAAATGATGGGGCTTGATGGAAGAGACGATGAAAAGTTATCATGAGACTGTTTATTTTATGCCTTTCGACTATAGGAGTCGACCGATTATCGGCGCCCGATATTCACCATTTTTTGGATTATCAGTATCGGCCATTTTTGAAGCCGATTTGCCGATAAGATCGGTTCATTTTAAAATGCGCCACTTTGTATCTGATGCAGCCGCTGTCACTACTCTCTGGACCTTAGCAATGTCCCGTCCGTGTTTGTTTGTTCAGCTTCACAATAATGCTGCTGATACCGTAGCTCCCTGCACTTTGTGTGTCCAGGTCATTTTCAAAGGTTCTGTGAATTAAATTATTCATTTTTTTATCATTCAAAATGTTGACGCCTTTTGACATTTTTTACTGCCGACAAATATCGGTTTCAATTATCGGTTATCGGTCTCTTAGATTGGTAATAATCGACATCGGTATCGGCCTTTTGAAAAACGCCATATCGGTCGACCCCTATTCAAGACGGATTGGAATCAATGTTGTCCTGATCAATGTGCAGAGAGCGGCGACAATCCCAGATCAAGACCGGGTGACATTTTAGTAATTATAATCAATATTACACACCAAACACACTGAAGCATCAGTCGAGAGACTGGAGGCCTCTAAAATGTTCTTTTGACTTGTTTGCACACAGATCAGATATAGCAGGAAGTTGCTTTACGGCCAAAAGAAAGGGAAGCCGTCCTTCAAATGAAGGAGAGAGCTGCGTCCAAAATCACACAATGTCGCGACTACTTGGTCTTTAACTATACGACGGCGCGACCATTTCATACGAGTGTCCAAACTCTGTGTGAGAGATGTGTCCACTCTGCTAACTGTCCCACAATGTGTTGCATTCTACAACACAAATATTGAGAGGCTCCACATTCAATGAAATAACCACGACTCATTCACAAAGTGTCTGAAATCTAAATTCCCTGCTCACTGAAATCCCGTCAAAGTGAATCGGTGAACGAGGGGACTGAGTTTGGACGCCGCTGAGGCTTTTTCTCTCTTTTCAGGAAGTCGAAAAGAAAAAAAATCACTTCCAACATGAATCAGACAGGGTAGCCCGGGAAGACAATGGACAGAACAGACAGTGAGGAATTCCCCATCGGTGTCTGAAGGTTGCTTTGTTTTCTCTCTCGGTGAGGGCCCAGAGGAAGAAGGTCAACTCCAGCCCTCACGCGCCGGATGTAAAGCATCACATCGCCGTGGGCCGAGCGCACGCGGCCGGGTTTTCTCTCCGTGAGTCTCGGGTGTCCCACGTTGGAAACGCACACCGCTTGTTTCAAAGGGCCCCTCTATGGCCAGGTAGTGAGAGCTTCCCCGGACGGACAATCGAAGGTGCTCTGCCGTCTGTATTAAATGTCTGACTGTTTACATATATAAATATATATATATATATATATATATACACACAAGTGACCGCAGCAGGAAAGAGGGACAGCAGCAAAAAGCCGGTTCACACAAACACACACATTTCTCCATCCTCGCTCACACACACACACACACACACGCACACAATACATGCCTGTTTTTGATCTCGATAGCCCCACAGTCCGACCGACAGCGACCTCCACTCCAGTGTGTTGACCTCATCAGTTAAAGGAGTACGACACTGTTTTTGGGCGACCGGGCCCTTTTGTCAATTCAAAGAGGTGAAAACACCCGTGTTTCCCCTGTGGATCTCTTATGGACCTGTCGACGGACGTAAGGCCTGATTAAAAAAGCATTTAGAAGTCTTATTTCACAAAAGGGCAATCCGCACAGAGAGTGTTTTTTTCTTTTCTTGTTTTAATCTCTTTTTTAATTCACCAAATCCACACCGAGAGTCCAACAAACACACACACCAACGCGCACACACCGGTGGGGGGTGATCTCCACCGGCAGCTGTTCGGATCACACAGATCTCCAGCTGTTGTGAACTTATTAACGGTTAGTAAAATGGCTGATCAAGGATCTCGTCTGAGCTGTGGCATATTTTCTCAACGCCTACAGTTTCCTCCAGCAAACTTGTGATGTGTCTCAGTGTGTCTGTGTGACACACTGGCAAATGCAATTGATATGTCGTACGAGTGACAAATCTGATATTCAATAACCATTACTGGAAACTACTTGATGAATATATTTAAACACTGAATGTGGCCCTTACTGAAGATATGAAGAGTTCATTATGTCTGCGGTTATGTTTTCACCCCTCTCTGTCTGTCTGTCTGTCTGTCTGTCTGTCTACAGGATTTGCAGAAAAACTACAGTTGGTGGAAGGATGGGACGTGGGCCAAGAAACCCATTTCATGTTGGCATGGGCCCGGACAAAAGGGGCGGATCCAGGAGATTTTGTATCGTTGCAAGGGAGGATGTTTCTGACACTTTCTTGTTGAAAGAAAATCCGTTACCTATGATAATTTGGTGCAGATCTGAATAAACAATCTGGATCTGGAGGATTCAAATGTGTTTTTGGGGGGTGTTTTGTAACTACCACCAATGTGTGGCTGAGAGAATGTGGATACAGTGGGTTACAGTTTCAATACGTTTGGAACTTTAGTGGAGCTGCGACGGTTAAACCATGAATCGATTAGTAACAGATTACTAAATGAATCGCCAACTATTACGATAATCGATTGATCGGTTCAAGTACTTATAATTTCAGCTTGTTACATATTACATATATATTTTGTGTGTATATATATATATATATATATATTTGACTGCATGCAGGTCACACCTCGAGATCAACCTCACAATCTGCTCGTGTCAGCAAGGAGCGCCTTCACCGAGCGAGGCCACTTAGGATGGAAAGATGATTTCACTTAAAAGACGCGCCGGCCCCCCGGCCCAGCCTCCCCCAGGGCTTAACGAACACATCTGACCCGCAATCAGCACTATCGCAATTCACACCCCCATTTGCGCCACACTGACACTGTAGCAATGCCAGAGCGGTGCCAGCAGGGAGACGGGCACCGACATGCCAGCAGGGCTACGGAGACCTTGACCTGAGGACGGGGGGGGGGGGGTCTCCACTCCTCTCAGCGAGCGGACCCTCGCCACAGAGCAGCAGACGTGACACTTGCGCCGCCTCCGAGCTGCCGCCTTTTACCGCGCGCCGGCTCGGCAGCTGTTAGGAACTCACTTTTAGCACCGGGCCATCATCGCTCTTCGGAGATTAACCTTTGTGAAGTTGCGCGGGGAGTGGGAGGTGTGTGTGGGCGCAGCACTGGGTATCATTCATTTATTTATCTATTTATTCTTTTAAACAGTATTTCAGGGATAATTAAAATCCTCTGAACTTTGCGAAGGAAATTCCTGGGAGATGCTTTGTCACAAATTTGGCAGCAAATGTTTGTGTTATGGGAGGATTCTGAATGGGGTTTTGATCATTGTCAGACTCTACTGGCGTTTTTATTTAGAAAATAGCGTGGGTTTACATGAATAACTAATGTATCTGTGGAGACTCTGTGGGAATAATGTGCCCTTACATCGCCACGCTGTGTCTGCCTGGCACAGAGATGTAAAGGAAATATTTGCACTGAGGATCTCGTACAAAACGGTAAAAGCTATTCAGTCAACACAACACAACTGCCTCGCTCGGTCTTAATTACATTGGCATTTATTGATAATAGCAGGAATCGCTCTGAATCAAATGGTTTCAACTCTGACGACCGTCCTTTTGTGAGGGATGGCTGCCAACACATTCTGAATGTCAGTTTTAATTTCTTTTTTGTCCCTGAACAACTCCCAAAAAAAACGAAAAAAAAACACGTCAGTGCTGAAAATAGCTCATTATGTTTGTGTTTCACAGGCGTTTGGCTCAGGTTAGTGAAAAGTGTCACTGCCAGAAATGCTGCGGGACCCCAAAAAACTGCGACTGAAACATTTGGTGGCAAAGAAGTTGTTCCTGTTATTTAGTTGGAGGGGGAGAAAAGAGAGGCAGGCGTCGGAGATGCTGCTTCCGACTGGTGATGACAATTCTGCAATACCACTTTGATCTGTGCAGTGAGTGGTTTATAAGCGACGTTTTATATAGTGTTCAAGATTTAAGAAGCATTTTGAATTCAAGTTCAATAAAGAACTTTATTTATACACTGCACATCCCATTTCACTGGTGTTTCATTTATTGTTATTGTCAAATA
The DNA here is from genome assembly GCF_022379125.1 of Scophthalmus maximus. Taxonomy (NCBI): domain Eukaryota; kingdom Metazoa; phylum Chordata; class Actinopteri; order Pleuronectiformes; family Scophthalmidae; genus Scophthalmus; species Scophthalmus maximus. The sequence continues at coordinate 6,992,090 of NC_061516.1, read as the reverse complement.
ACTAACTCCAAGTCAAGGCGTCGCAACTGGACCTGGTCCTGATTGGCTCATTAAAAGGCAGCCGATATGTTTCCAAGCAGGGAGCAGCATTCAACCGGAAGAGCCGCCGTTGTCGGTCGGAAAAATATCCATATTAGGGAAGGAGCTCTGCTTTCACCACAGTTTGATCAGATCGACCTCTGACTGAACCTCATTCACAGTAAAGTAAAACAAATAAAAGCCTCTCGCCGGGAGTTACAGGACTTTAGATGTGATATGTTAAAAACTATAACCCTTAAGGAGAACAGAGGTAAAAATATTTCTAACCACAGTGGATGTCTAGCTAATGTGTCGGACGGAAAAGCTGAATGGGACGCTCGCATCGACGGCGGACCACCAGAACCGGCGTACTGGTGAAATCTCAACTGAACTGATGCACATCTGTCATTTGGATCGGACAAGACCTCTGCAGCAGACAGCTGCCAAAGTCGAGCGGCACGCCGGCCCGCCGTTCACAATGCTCTCCTTTATGCTCTGATGTCTCCTGCGTGTAAATCACAAATGTCTGTTCCAAAGTCAAATATACACCACAGGGTACCGTGCTTTACACACGGAGTTCCCCTCAAACCGACAATGGAGGCGAACATACATTCAAATGCACGTGCACACGTACCTCCCAAAATGAATTCAAAGAGGAACATTTGTTGGGCCTCTGAAGTGATATTAAAAGCTTGATTTATTTTCCCTGTGTTTCTCACTTTTCAGGAATGTCTTGAACAACACAACCTCAGAGGGAGCAGAGCTCTTATCGTGGCACATACCCTAACATGCTAATTACCCCGCACACAGTTTGAGTTCATTTATTATGCATGAAATAATCTAATACGATGACTGTGATAATTATGCGCACATAGATAAGATAAAAGAGTAGTAACCAATTATGGCACAGGAGTTGGGAAAAGTAATTATTCTTTGTAGTGGAGAGAAGTCTTGGTTTGGAAAAGAGGATAAAGTCTTTTTTTTCCTCTCTCCCCATTCACAGTGTTGCAATTACCATGTGGAATCATGCCTGCGCTCCCTATAATGCTGAAGGAATATATTTCTTGATGAAGTATACAGTAACACAGACGTTTCACCGAGTGACTAACCGCAAAAAAACCTAAATCGATAAAAGTGCGGAACCTGCTCAGGAGCCGTTTATTAAAAAATAAAAACTGCACAGATTCATTTACAGCAACGTGTCTGTTATGATAATTGTGCACGTCCGCTCCGGCGGCCTCTTCACACGCTCGGGGGGAAGCGGACATGTTTACATTATGGCTTGAAAGGCAACACGACTCGACGCCTGGGGTTCTCGGCGGCGGCGGCGAATCAGAGAGGGCACTACGGGCGAAGGAGTGGCGCTCGCTGCAAAGTCATTAAATATTACCACTTCTAAAATCAGAGCCGGCGTGTGCGGCTGGCCCGCACCACTGTACAAACACACTTAACACAGCACCGCTCTCTCTGACAAATTACGTGTCACAGACTCTACAGTCATTGGACTTCCCTGTGACTGTTTTGGTTTGAATTTTGGTCGTAAAATCTTTTAACTTTTATGGAAACGGAGTTCCACGTCGGGAAGGAGAGAGACGAAGTTTCAGCTGCTCTGTGGGACGTCGGCCAAGAAGAAGCGAACTCAATGGCTCCGTGAGTCGTTGCTGCAGCAACAACAACAACAGCAAAGCACAGAAAATGGCACACAATTAATAATATTGTAAATACTAATGCTGAGTTTGTATAAACACACTTAAAGGGATAGTTCAGTGATTTTGAAGTGGGGTTGTACGAGTTACTTATGCACAGTTAACATGTTACCTGTGTTACCTAATATGTCATTGAACAGAGTTCGGAGGGGAAGTGGAAGCAGCGTAAGTGGGAGTCCCGCTGTTGCAGGGGGCTCCACCGAAAAACGTCTTTTTCGCCACATTTTTAAACGTTACCTAAATAAATAAATATCCGTAAAAATGTGGCGAAAAAAAGAAGTTTTTCGGTGGAGCCCTCTGCAGCAGCGGGACTCCCACTTACGCTACTTCCACTTCCCCCCCGAACTCCGTCGAATGACATCGCTGATCACCATCTCCATGAGGTGACATATTAACCATGCATAAGTAACTCGTGCAGCCCCTCTTCAAAATCACTGAACTATCCCTTTAACCCGAAGGAGCGCTTGTCTTACCGACCTCTAACGAGAACCACGTTGAAGTGACTCAGGACACACGTCATTTTTCACACTCACCAGAAACCTCTGTCCCTCACGAGTACTCAGAGAATCTAAGCTTCAGGTCACACACGATAGTGTGAGACCAGTCAACAGAGAAAAGAGTCCCCGTGCACAGCACTGTCAGGTTGTCAGATTCGCACCACACATCAGCACAATGTGGTTTCTCAGTTTTTAACGTCTGTGTTGATCCTGCAGTCATTGAGGTTAACGTCAGCGGAAGGAACCCGTGTTTCTCTTCGTACACTCTCAGCAAAGTCATAATGTTCTGAACGTAATGAAGTGAGGAGAGCAGAGAGCAAGGACGGCGGACGCAGAGGAGACGAGACGGCGAGCGCTGCATTCCTATACGGTGCGTCCGCAGACAGCCCGTGTACCAGATAATCAAGCCACTGTACGATTCTGCTGGAAAGGACTTTTTCACAGACGTGTTTATTCGGATATCAAGAAATGTCCGAAGAAGAAAAAAAAAGAAGACGAAGCGCATTCACCAGGCGAATTAACTTCTCTTTCAAAGCTGTATGTGTTGCAGGACATTGGAGTAAGTTTGGGATTCACTACATCCACAACACATCCCCGACTTTACTGTTTTAACAGTAGATTTAATTTAATTTAATTTGTGAACCGACTTTTCATTGATTCATCTTTGGATATGATTAAAGTAAACACAACTGAAATGCAATGGCTGCTCCGTGTGTTCCAGATAACGTAACGGTGCATCTACAAAACTAGTAATAGACTTGCACTTTGCCTAAGAGGTGTCAAATACTGTGCACAAATATACCAACACACGGGACTTTATACATGCTGATGACTCTGGAACTCTATACGTACGACACTCAAGGGTATGATCAGGGTTTGACAGCCAGTCATGGTACTGCGAAAAGTTCAATCGTGTTGCATCGGCTACAGGGAGGTTTCGTATTGCAAAAGTGGAAAAGAATACCAATACAACATCATCATTTTTGGCAGATATAGTTGTTAAAAGCTTTACCTGGTTAACCTTATCAATAATAATATTATAATAAGAAGAAGTCTTGTTTAGAGCTGCAACAGTTAATCGATTAATCGATTAGTAATCGATTACTTAATTAATCGGCAACTATTTTGCTAAACGATTAATCGGCTCAAGTAGTTTTTAAGGAAAAAAAACATCAAGATCCCCGGATTTCAGCTTCTTAAATGTGAATCTTTTCTGGTTTCTTTGCTCCTCTGTGACAGTAAACTCAATACCTTTGGTGTGTGGACCAAACAAAACATCATTTTCACCATTTTATGGACCAAACAACTAATCGATTAATCGGGAAAATAATCGAAGGATTAATCGACAATCGTTAGTTAGAGCCCTAGTCTCGTTACTATACACCTCCATCCCGTCATTACTTTCACCATATTATGCAGCATTTGCGGCATTCAAAGTTAAAAGCTGCTCGCTGAACAGTTAAAGTCCACGGTTGTGAAACAGTGTCAGCAGAGTTTAGAACCTCTGGGCGCTGGTATGAACTGTTATGAATCCAGGACGGCAAAAGCCTGAATGAAACATCGCACCGGAATAAAGTAGCGGAGTCCCCCTTTAATATTTTAAGAGCGACAAGTCCTGAAACACCGTAAAAGGCGCAGCCTTGCCCAGGGAGAATGAAATGCACTTTGACTCATAAAATCATGGCACTTTTATAGCAGGGGACAGGACTACATAAAGGAAGTCATTTGCAGCTAATAAGAGCGATCACTAAAATGCATTAGGGCAAATGATTGTGTCCTTGCAATACTTTTACTAAAGTCTGTTGATAAGCTGCTGTTTCACCTAAGAACGTGTCCGCTAACAAGTGTCTCATCAAAGACCACTCGGAGAGTAAGAACGAGGCAAACAGACGGATTCGGAGAGAAAGCCACTTTTGGGGGAAAGTCCAAAGTCAAAACAAAGGAGCAGCTCCACTCTGAGTGGAAATGTTGTCCTTCAGATCACTGGCGCACCGGTGTGCGACAGGGTGAAACGTTCCGATGAGATGTGACTGGCAGAACACTTAAATGAGATCTTTAGAGAGGATTCGGCATAATGGAACCGCGCTCCAGTTAATAGCCTTCTGGAGGTCGACAACTTTCAGCGCCGCCGTTGCATTTCTGCTCAAAGTGCAGGAGAACTTCAATAGGCAGCGCTGCCAATAATCAAAGCGGGTTGATGTGTAAAAGGCTTCAAAGACGATCACTCTCCGTGTCTGTTGCACTTTTCACACGTCACCTCGTGTCCTGGGCATCCTGCTCCTCTGGGGATTCACACAGGGGTTCCCAAACGTTTCAGCGACCCCCGACCCCCCCCCGAATAAGAGAGCCAATGACCTGCGACCGCCACGGACGGATAAGGAATCGAGCTAAAGGGTTACCGATGTGCTTTTGTAATAACTGTGGTTTCATTTGCAGTGTTTCTAATCCTTTCTCTGAGTTGTATTTGATTTCTGGAAATCTTCTAGATTACATCGAGAGCCTGAACGATACATCCGCCGGCCGATAAAAATCAGCCCATACGAGCCTCTCTCAGACATATCGCTACGGGCATTCATGTTTGCCGACATGAAAACTCTGACAATGATGAAAAGATGTGATTTTACGTTTATTTTCTTCATTAAAAGTCCTGTATATTTGGTTATATTTCTATTCATTTTTTTAGCTATAGTCTATTACAATAAAGTTCATGGTTCAACTGTAAACTATCAAGCCTCAATGAAATGTCTCCGTCGTAAGGGATTGACAACGACGCCTTAGGGCATCATTGACACTTATTGACATTTCCTAACACCCAACAATCCGTACGAGTCGTGCTCTGTTCCCGGCCCGTCCTTTGGGAACCGACACAGCCGTAAATGCAACAGCAACACGGGGAGGTCATCGGGGATGCAGCAGCGCTTCGCGGTGCTGATAGCAGTTAGCCTAGGCTCGACAGAAATAGCCTGCGTTGATGTGCACTTGGCTGAAAAACTCTGTCTGTTTGTCTGCGACTTTGTAACAAGAGATTGCTCTGACTCAGAGGAGGAGGAGGAGGAACCCGCTCTCCTGCTGGCAGCGGCGCTGAGAAACAGCTGGTGGTGTACCTGCAGCACGGAAAGACCGAGGCTCGAGTGGAAGTGAAACACACTAATAGTGCAGCAGCAGTTTGGCTGAAGGCGTCGAGCTGCAGACATACACGTGTGTGTGTGTGTGTGTGTGTGTGTGTGTGTGTGTGTGTGTCGGGGCTGTTAAAGTGTACACGCAGCCGTGATGACATAAGTTCATAAGAGTATTACACTGTGGGGGACGCGACACCGGTTGCGGCCCCTTGCGTTTTAATTCATTTTCGGAGGCCGCGGAACCATGGAGCCGCACGGCGCTCGGTGGAGATTTCCTCCGCCGTCGTGATCTGCTGCTGAATTCAAAGCAAAATGTTTTGAACCTCGCCCAGCTCAGCTGCTAGCAGCACTCTCAAATATAATAAATTCAGGATTTACTGGCAGGCTTCATATTTCTCCGTGCGAAAGCTCAACTCATTTATTAGGATTATCCACATTCCACCGGAGATAAGAAGCGCGGGCACAATGGGGTTCGGCGTCTTGTTGAAGGTCTGTAAACGCAGAATATATAATAAGCAGCCGCTAATTTGATTTTGTCCTTGATCCTCGAATAACAACCACTGATGTCTAAAAATAATGTGTTTTAATTGCTTTCAGGGCAGGAAGAATGAAATCAAAAGCAATTTATACAAACAGTATGAATACTGAAGACATGAGAGAGTGGAAGCAGCCTACTTCTTACACATCCTCCAGATACATTTCAGCCACAGCAAACACTGTGTGTGTGTGTGTGTGTGTGTGTGTGTGTGTGTGTGTGTGTGTGTGTGTGTGTGTGTGTGTGTGTGTGTGTGTGTGTGTGTGTGTGTGTGTGTGTGTGTGTGTGTGTGTGTGTGTGTGTGTGTGTGTGTGTGTGTGTGTGTGTGTGTGTGTGTGTGTGTGTGTGTGTGTGTGTGTGTGTGTGTGTCTGTGTCTGTGTGTGTGTGTGTGTGTCTGTGTCTGTGTCTGTGTCTGTGTGTGTGTGTGTGTGTGTCTGTGTGTGTGTGTGTGTGTGCGCGTGTCATCCTGCGGGTGAAACACCGAAGCCTTGTTTGACTCCTCTGTTCTGTGCAATGACTTCGACTTCATTTATGGAATGTGTCCCTGCTGGGTTTTCATTTCCTCCGACTGAAAAAAGGGAAGGCAATCAGAGTCCTGATGCTGAAATCATTACCTAATGACTAAAGCCTTTGTGTGACTTCCACCATGCTGCGACGCTCATTGTTCAACCGCACGTCTCGCGTAATTGTGCGGAGACGAGCATGTTCTTAAAAGTTTGTTCGAAGGCTGTGTGCAGCGCGGGGCTGCGCACGGAACGCGGGCGAGTCCGATCAATCACACACACACACACACACACACACACATTCAGAGGAGTATGGACTTTTCCCAACAGAGGATGTTCGATGAGCAGAGACGTGTCGGGACAATGTGCTGCTGCAGTCACACAGTAAAACAACCAGAGATGTGATTTAAGCCAAACTACTAAGTATTCTGAAAATAACACATGCTCATTAGGAACCACATTTTTTGCACATATCAATAAAGTCACCAGCGTTCATTTCTTCCACAAACTGTGACTGTGTTAACATCACAGGGATCACACGGCTGTGGCAACACAAAACCCTATTACTGTTCGATTTTGATTCACAAAAAGCTGTTTTTTGAGGTCCCGAAACTTCTGTGGGGGTATTTTTTTCCCACTTCAGACAAAGGAATTTTATTTTAACGCCTCCTATTGATGTCTGCGCAATAACGCTGACTGACTGCAATTTCTCAAACGCGTCGAGCGCCCCGCGGCCCGGCGCTGCATGCATTTTCATGACATCTCTGTGTCCTTCCAGAAACAAAGCTCCGTGATGTTGACAGTATAGGGGATCATTAAATTTGCCTGCTGCTCCTCTTGGAGCATAAATCAAGCCGATCCATCTCGCCCCGACCCGGCTCCCTGGTGGCTCACTCAGAGCCGTGCCGGTGCAGCGCTGGCTGCGGAATGAGCGAGGGGAAGCATGCGAGGGCTGCGCTTTAAGCTGCGGCGTCTGACGGCATGAACAGGCCTCGGCCTCGTCTCCGGAGCGATGGGGATCAAGCGGGCTTAGCGGGCTCGACTTGTGAGGACCCGGACGGGGCCGGAACATGCAGCACAACACAGTTGTCTCACAGGCCCCCTGGACAGGGCCGGGGGGCACTCCGCTCAGGATCCCCAGCAGATTCAAGCCTTATGAATAATTCTCGAACTACCTCCCTCTTTTCATTGCCCAGAAACAATTAAGCCCCATCTGAAAATCTGATCGCCGACCAAAAATAAAGGAAATCTCCCAAAGTAAGCCCTCGACTTTCCAGACGCTCAGTCGACCTCAGATCTTCTCCGGAAACAAATGTGTTGCTGTCTGCGGCGCCGCGCGCGGGGGGGGGAGTTAGAGGCAAAGGCGAAGGAAATGACAAGACATTTGCACGTGGTTTAATTTCCGCAATTGCTTTATGGTCATACATAAATGCTTAAATTGGTTTGTAACATATGCTCTCCTCGCTCGGCTTACTTCCTTCATTTAGTGTGACTGAATCACTTTATTAGTGATTATCCCCTCAAAAGCTGCAGGAGTGCACCGCATCACACCACGTCGTGCAGTTCACCCATGTAGTGGGAATGGGAATATGCAAATAGTGCAAGAGTATTTCGCTGCAACCAAATATGCCCCTGGGCTTCTTGTCCAATGACACAAATCATCAATTAGGATCTCAGCGGGGTTTTGGGGGATAAACTAAATTGGCAGAGTCCCTATCTGACAATATGTAGATCCGTGTGGGGTACATGACGACAAAGAACAAACACCACCGAGGGTGACTGAGGGTGGTGTGTGTGTGTGTGTGTGTGTGTGTGTGTGTGTGTGTGTGTGTGTGTGTGTGTGTGTGTAATCATCCATCCTCAGACAATGACAAAGGTACAGAATGATTTGAATGGTGTAAAAGGTGACGGAGCTCCTTGCGGTCGACTCGCAGCAGCAACAACAGTTTCTTTCAGAGGCCCTCTACTTTCACGGAGGGGGGGGGGGGGGGGGGGGGGGTCGCGAGGTTCGGCTCCTCGTGGGATTTGGTGCTCAGCTCTCTGCACCTGCCGCGAAACGTGCGTGTGCGTGGGACGGACGGACGGAGCTGAAGTGGTCCTAAAATGGCCATTGTGATTTCTCAGGGAAGCAGATGATTAGTAAACAAATGGTTGGGGCATATTTAATTAGGCTAATGTACAGGCAGGGGCCCCCGACTTTACGACATACAGTTGCAACATTTCGCTATTGACAGATGCCAACAAAGAATCTGTGGCAGAGAATTAACAGCAATTTTACATTACTTGAATAAAAAAAAAAGAGAGATGTGATTCCCAAATCTGAGCATGTACAGTTTTGCTGATCATATGACTGAGCAGGTGAGTGGACCAGTGTTCCCACTGATCCACCGACACTGATCCCAGCAGATGACCTGCAGATCTGCGCCTGTCCAACTGCAACGCCATTAAAGGGTCAAATGGAACAGGGCCCCCACAACGGTCGGAGACGAGCTACCTGGCCGAGCCGAGCGTGCCGCTCACAAGTCTCCTTCGGGGGAACAGTCATCTGAGCAATTGTGGAAATAAATGGAGCCCGGCTGAAGAAGGAAGCGGCGACTGGGCACACAAAGAAGGCCAGTGTTCATGTGGAGAGGGGTTTTTTTCTGAACGGGGCAGGGGAGGCTGAGAGTAAACATGAGAGCTCGGCGAGGAGCGGATCGTTTTAGTGCGAGACACACTCGGATTAAAGAGGAGAGAAATTCACGGGGAGGCGGACAGGACAGGATGGAGCTCCCTGCGTGACCTTTTCGCTTCACACGAGAAATGCATGCAAGACTTTGGTTTTGCTCGAGACACAATGTTCAAAACTGCTGTTCGTGAACTGGAAACAGAAACTGGAGAATTTAAATGATCCAAAAAACATACAAAACAAAAAAAACATTTTCAAACTACAGGTGTTGATTTTTTTTATTTTTTTTTCCTTTTCAGCTTCACATTAATATTTGGGAGTAATCTGATCGTCTTGTTACCAACACACACGCACACACTAGAAAGAAATGTATTAAGAAAAAAGACAAATACTGCATTAACTTGGATCAACACTGAGTGTTAGTTATTTTACACTAAAAACCTCAAATATATATATGTATTTTTTTTTTCTACAAGCATAGTAAAAAACAAAAGCCTTTTTTCCCACTGTAATAAACGCCACCACGTTAAGTTCCACGCGGAGCACGGACCGCAGCGCGGTGAACGGACTCGGCAGCATCACACGCTCGGGGACCACATATTCATAACGCGACGGCCACGCGTCCACCCCGCTCTCTTTTTATTCCGATCAGCCTCTAAACGACGAGCTTCGACACACACACACACACACACACACACACAACAACAACAACAACAAAAAAACAAAAAACAAAAAAACAGCCTCTCAAATACAACGCACCGTCGACTCTCGCGTCGCAGACATCACCGACACTTTCATTTTAATCCAAACGTCGCATCGAGCAGAAGAATCATATATATATATATATATATATATATATATATGTTCATATATATTAATAATAAAAAATCCACTGGTCTTTCAGTCCAGCACAAAAATGCTTCTCCTCTCCTTTCCCTCTCTCTTTTCTCTCCCCCTCCTTTACTTCCCCTTCCCTCCCTCCATCCATCCCTCCCTCCCTCCTTCCCCTCTCTCTCTCTCTCTCTCTCTCTCTCTCCCTCTCTCTCTCTCTCTCTCTCTGCTCGGCTGTCTGTCTGACTGTATGAATAATGTCCTGCTTTTTTGTAATGAAGTGAGGGAGGGAGGGAGGGAGGGAGGAGGAGGGGGGGGGAGAGAAAGGGGGGAAAGGACGCCGAAGTGGAAAAGCCCTGCTCCCATGCACTGACATTGAAAATGAATGACAGCTTACCTGCATGCCAATCTTCATCAGACTGACACTGGGCTGACAGCACAGCCTATACTCCTCCACACAGCCGGTGACGTCAGCCGCGCCAGGCCCCTCCCACCCCCCGGCTCCATCCCCGCTCCCCCGTTCTCCCAGCGCCGGGCCGCTGATGCCTTCCAGTGTCCGTGGGAAATGCGGCGATCACACGTGGACCTCGGCGAGGACGGGGGCCGCGTCCACCTGGGCATGAGAGGGAAGGGACAGTTGGTTTTTCAGGGTGTACGGCAATGCCTGCTGGTTCAGTGTTGAGACTCGGAGGAACTCAAGGAAAAGAAAAAAAAATAGCACCCACACGTTTTACTATTTCTAGTAACTTGTCACTGACAAAGTTAATATGGACCAAAGTTTTTGCAAAATGTTCTGTTAAGGCTTGAGCATGGCTTGAAAACGGTGGTCACGAAATGAACAGGAGGGAGAAAATAAACATTAAATGGTGTTATTCAACGAATATGTGCTCATCCATTTTTTGCAATTCTGTTGGGGGGGAAATCAGAATGTGACGCAGGCTGCACGACCTTCGAGGACAACGTTCATGTTTTTATTGTCATATTTGTTATTTGCAATTTTCCAACTCCGGCAAGCAAACAGCCTCTATACTGTGCATCACTCAGTCACCGCAGGAGTCCAATAAAATGCATAATGAAACAGGAGTATGTATTTTAACTTTTCTTTATGTATTTAGTCATCTAACATCATACCACTCCAGGTTCCATCGAGGTCCGGTCAGGTTTCCTCTGCTGGGGCTAGAAGACAGAAGATATAGACAAACCATCACTGCCACACTCTATCGTCTTTTTTTCTTTTTTTTTTGTGGAAACAGTGAAAACACCAAACTCCACAAACTTCGTGGTGAATAAGTCCCGTTTCTCTCTGCTGTCAGTATTCATTGTTCTAAATATGCTCACCTTCGACCACCTGAACAAAACTGTATTTCACACCATTGCAATCGCTCATGAACGCTGGATGCATGCGTCTTACGAGGGTTACACGAAGGCATCACGTCTCCTTCCAGTAAGCGCGCGGAGGCTCCGCCACTTCCAGGAGGACGAGGACGAGGACACACACACACACACACACACACACACACACACACACACACACACACACACACACACACACACACACACACACACACACACACACACACACACACACACACACACACACACACACACACACACACACACACACACACACAGCGGGTCTGGCCGGCCCCCTGTCGGTGCGCATTAATAATTGCATGCTCCTGAAAGACGCGTGGGATGATGCAGCGAGTAGAGGTTTATGATCAGACTGCAGGGTCTGAACATGAGTCCCAGTTATCTCGATATTTCAAGATAAAAACACAAAGGGTGTCAAAGGAGCAGAAGTTTTACAACAGAAATCCCATGGTCCACGTATCCAGTCACTGATGTTTTATTTGCGCATCAAACCACAGTCATTATAGAATACTTCATTTCAAGTCAAAGTCTTGCAATCAGACACGACACTTAACAAGACAGCAAGAACATATACATCATATAGCAACATATAGCCTATACCTAAAGTATCAAAAGTGAGTGGGTGCGCGTTACATAAATCATATCTAATAAAGGATCTTGGTGTAAATAACAGTTTGCTGTTGCAGCTGATCGAGGCCAGTGGTTCACAACCTCTGGAAAAGAATAAGAAAAACTAAGTTCTGATCAGTTCTGATGGATCATTTTATTTAATCTTTCTTTTTTTTGTCGGACAATCTCTATATGTGTGACATCTATTCAATAACCTGTTTTGGCCACACATGGTTATTTAACAGAAGAGGTTCAGAGGGGACATCACGCACTGATGGAACTGCAAGCAACTAAATCTGAAAAAAACAAGGACTTAAAGGTCTGCTCCCACCCAGACACTGCTTCTCCTACGATGTAATATAATGAGCTTATAATGCACATTATGTTTTATGTAGCCGAGCTTTAGTGCAAAATCTCGAAATAACTAAGTGGATAAATGCTGTGGAGTAAAAGTCTACAATATTCCACACTCAAATGTGGGGTAGTACAGGATTTATAATAAAGTAAAGTATTTAAAATTGTACTTAGAAGAAAGGCCAGTTTGTCCTCAGGTCTGTCACATATACATCAGGACAGTGTCGAGACAACAGCAGTGGGACAAACACAAGTGGAAATCATGGTGGTTAAAAAAAAGGCGACGCTCAGCATCAGCAGCTACCCGTTCGCCACGCGCCGTTGAGCAACGCCGCTTTTGATTGGCTGGTCCAGAGTCCTGTCATCCAATCGCACTCTAGCTTGCCGTTACCAGGAACCAGAGGACGCGTTGGAAACGGGAGCTATGGTTGTTAAGAGATCGGAAAAGAGCTTAACGTGTCAATTAAAGTGACGAACTCTTTGATTAAAGTAGTCAGTGGACAACTTTCCGTACCGAATACCGTAATACAAAGTTAACGAGACTGGGTACCGAATACCCTAATACAATGTTAACGAAGCATGCGTGAACTAGCAGCCACAGCTAACTCCTCCACAAAGCGGTGCTACATACCGCTAGCTGCTGGAGCTACATACCGCTAGCTGCTGGAGCTACATACCGCTAGTTGCTGAGGCTACATACCGCTAGTTGCTGAGGCTACATACCGCTAGCTGCTGAGGCTACATACCGCTGGCTGGGGCTACATACCGCTAGCTGCTGGAGAAACATACAGCTAGCTGCTGGAGAAACATACAGTTAGCTGCTGGAGCTACATACAGCTAGCTACAGGAGAAACATACGGCTAGCTGCTGGAGAAACATACAGCTAGCTGCTGGAGCTACATACAGCTAGCTACTGGAGAAACATACGGCTAGCTGCTGGAGAAACATACGGCTAGCTCCTGGAGCTACATACGGCTAGCTGCTAGAGCCAGACATTTTTATCACAGTGTTGCTCTAAACTGGCACAAACTGCGGTCGTAATGTGACTATTTCTTTTTTACCAATTTCCCCGACTAACCGCCTCGTGTGTCGAGTAAACCAGCCTTGTCAACTCGACCCGCCGAACACGATCATGACCAGTACCGTGCTGGAAGTCGGCACGGGCGTGTTCGTCATCGCGCTCGTCTGGATCGCGGCGCTTGTGTGTGGGACGATGCTGCTGAGAGCGTCTGGATCCGCGAAGTGAGTGAAAGAGCCGCGACGGCAGCAGCAATATGCAACGACCAGCATACGCATTCACTTCTCTCAGAACACACGAACACAGAGTTGGACAGAGACACTCACTCGACGTGAGGGAGTCGCTCGGTGCCAGACTCCACTTGACATGTTGTCCACGTGAACCCTGGTCTGATCGTCAGCCGCAGCTCAAACCTCCTGGAACATTAAACGCTTCACCTGTGGCAGGAGTGAGGCTTTCTTTTCAATTCGGCTTGTTCCGATGTTCCCCACTGAGGGGGCCTACTCACATGTCCACACGTTTAGTTTAAACAAGTGCAGTTTATATCTTGTTTAGTACCTAACCCCATGCAAATTGGAGATTGAAGATCTAATTTGATTCATGAAGTTCATGGCAGTTTGTTAAAAGGCCAGCTATTAATAATTCATTTTAATGCATGTTGGTTGAAGCACAGTCTTTGTTCAAGGTAAGCATGCAGAGAATTTTGTAGGAATATGTGGAAACACTGGTTCACAATGGAATCAAGTCTCAAACTGAAGAGTGGACCCATCCATAAAACATCATAGTGTGTTCTAGCAGGTGTATGAATCAGTGGCAGATTTAAAATTTCTCACAAAAGGATGACGTCTTTCTGACGTCATCCACCAAAACCCTTTGTGTCCCGGAAAGTATTGCTTTTACCGACTTATTAAAAATATAAGTATTTTTGTTGTTGTATTTGTAAAAATATACTTATCGATTGCTGGGACCATGCACCTTTCCGTCCCCGCTGATTAATGCTTGTGCAATAGTTTTACACCTACAGCCTCATGACAGCAAACACTGCGCATGTGTGCGAGGTGCAGTTTCAATAAAATGTACATGGGCTGAAACGCAACGCTTCATTGCACAGCAAACCCTATCCTCTGTGTTTTAACTGTGTGTGTGTCTGTTTTGTCTTGCCAGGCTAGGAGTTATCCCCGTTTTCCTCCTGGCTCTCACCATCACTCTGGCACTGGTGTTCTTCCCTCGCAGCCCAGAGACAACTCCCCCTTTCAAGGAGATAGAGGCGAGCTCTACTCACTGGATCTCACACACACACACACACACTCACACACACACTCCAGCTAACATGTCAGTATATTTATGTCGATCGTCTATGAGGTGACATTGTCATTGTCTTTCTTCTTCTGCCCTCAGTGCGAGTGAGTATGTTGGACTATATTGAAATTCAAATACCACACACACATGTTTTTATTAGACAGTTTATCAAAGGAAACAACTTGTGTTAACGCAATAAACGGACATTTGACTGCACGAAGAAGCAATTTAAATTCATACTGCTACCAAAGCTGTGATAATGAAATATTCCATCATGATTATATTGAAACATTTACTGCATTAAAAAACACACTGGCTGTTCTGCATGATGCATAGTGACTTCATGTTTTGCTTCAGTTCAACACACACGCAGGCCTGGGCTGTTTGAAAGACAGAGAGAAAAAAAGGATTCAGAATAAACAGCTACACGTAGCTGAATGGCTGTCTCATGTTCTGTGCTCCCAAAAACGATATATTTAATCACATAAACAATATGATCTATTGTTGTCAAAAGAATAAAGAATAACACATGAAATGATTTATCGACAATACAATAGAACAAACATATGTCTTTATCACAGATTATTTGCCTGACTGAGGATCTCGGCTGTTTATAGGTTTTAGTGAGGTCCATATAAACGCCCTTTCCCAAATGCGAGTACTCACCGTCCTGTACGCCTGTACATGGCATGCGTCACTGTGTGTGCACCACTGTGTCTCTGCTTGTTATAAAGGCCTGTTCTGCTTTATCTTAGTCCAACAGCAATGCAGAACAAACACTCCCCCATGTTGCCTCGGGGTTGTGCCAATAAGCTGGCCAGATCTGCCAAGCAAGCTGCCACCCCATAGAAATAGCAGAGCAGAGCAGAGCCCGTCCTGGCCGGCTCGTGTTTTATAGCCTTTGTGCAACGGCAGACACCAGACCTGCAACAGAGAGTGGCAAGAAAATGTGACTCCTCGGATTTCTTTACAAGGCTGACGAAAACAATTAACCCTTTCCTCCTCTCGAGGTTGATTTCAATGATTCCAAGAGGTTACATAAAAAAAATAAACAAAACAGCTCCTCTTGATGCGAAGAAACAGATCATTTTCTATTTGTATTGGGTTACCAACCTTTATTAAAAGGCAACATGATACAAATATTTAATTTATGGAGGAGCCACCCACCCCCACACACACACACCACATAACAACAACACTGACACTATGATCCAAGTAGTGAGACGCGATGGTGGGATGGGTGGCTAGCCAGAGGCCTGTTGCTTCTCGAAGCTGTGGAACGCAGGATGAGAAGCTTCCTCTGTGACTCATCTCTGATATGTTAAACTGAAATAAATGTGTGACGATAGACGCTTTCGTGCAGGACCAGAGAACTGAAATAACTCAACTATTATTGCAATCTTCATCTGCATGGGGCTTTTTCTTTGCATGTAAACAAAGGCAAACGCATGCGAAGGTGAAAAACTGCTTCGCTGAAGACATTTTGTATTCATGCCATGTTTTGGCGTAGACTCCTTTTTAGTGAGCAAACAGAAAACCCTGAATACCTACTTGCAAGTGGAGAGACTGTGTGTGTGTGTGTGTGTGCGTGCGTGTGCGTGCGCGTGCTAGTGTGAAGCAATGTCTAACCTCTTGCTGTTAAACAAAAGTAAAATATCATAGAGCCAATTAAGGCAGTCCCAGACTAGGGTGGGGGTGGTTTGTACCAGACCCCCCCACCCACACCCTTCCACCTCCTCCCACTCATCCACACTACTGCCCGCCCGCCTACTCCCACCCGTGGGCTCAATGGCACATTAATAAAACATGGCCCACACTTTGGGTTCCTGCTTACTGCGTAATTGGCAAATTAAAAAGTGAGATGTGTTAAATGCATCCACAAGAGGCAGCATACATCATCCCCACCTTCTCTCATTCCTCAGCAGTCCGTGTGAAATCTCTCTTTAGTTGGCAGTCGGGCTTCTGCGGGTGCTATCTGGTTTAAGGGCGATTTCTCAGTTTGTATTCGCAAAATCATGGCTGGCTCATGATCTAAATATTAACACAGACCCTGGTGGCAACATCGTATGTTTCGTCTAGATCTCCTAAACGAACGTTGCAGTGAAGTGTCTCCGCTGATCGGGCGTCAGGACAAAGATCAGCAGGATCCGTAAATAAAGTGAACCTTGAGTCAAAACGTAGTTTCAGCAGTGATGAGAGAACTGAAACAACAAACCTGCCAAGTCTTCAAATAAATTGTTGTACGCGTTGTTTCCTTAACATATTCCTACATGAATCAATAACCACCTCTTGGCTTTATGTTGTAGCTCGTAGCCCTGATTGAAACTGGCTTTGATCGGCCCCGTCGTGGCATAGTGACAGTTAGCAGACACAGAAGGAGAGGCACCAAGGCCACTTCTGTCTCATCACACTGCTCCTGGTGCTTAAACTCAGATTATTGGTCGGCACCACTGCTCCTTTTTCTCTTATTGGCCTCCGAGTTGGCTCGGATCATTTTATCATGAAGACAACAAGAGGCTCGACACCATTACCTCTAAACTTTGAGTGGCAATGTTCATACACACATTCATTGTGAGGCTTTTCGGAATTTAATTATATTGTTTATGGTTAAAAAATTATCACCAGACAAAAAAAAAACCAGTATATGTTTGCAACTAAAGATTATTTTCATAATAGATTCATCTGTCAATTATTTTCTCGATTAATCGACTAATGGTTTTGTTCATAAGAAACGAAAATTGTCTATCGTGTTTCCCAAAACCACGAACATGATGTTTTGTTTTGTCCACATACCAACAATATTCAGTTTACTGTCATAGAGGAGCGAAGACACCAGAAAATATTCATATTTAAGTAGCTGAATCAGAGAATATTCACTTTTTTCCCATAAAAACTACTTGAACCGATTAATCGATTATCAAAATAGTTAGCGATTAATTTAGTAGTCGATTACTAATCCATTAACTGTTGCAGCTCTATATTTAATTGATCTGCCTGATAGACAATCTGTTAAAATTGTATATTTTAAAAATCAGTTTCACTCTAATGGTAAACTAGTAGTAAGTATTAAACTAATGTTGAAGAATACAAACTGAAGGTCTTGGTTGGTTTTGTATCCTCTTTCACAACAGATGAAACCGTCTAAACAGCAGGTCGGATGAATGCAGCACAGAGTTTGGCAATTTATTATTTCCAGATGATGTCAAATTGAATCTAGCTGTGTGTGTGTGTGTGTGTGTGTGTGTGTGTGTGTGTGTGTGTGTGTGTGTGTGTGTGTGTGTGTGTGTGTGTGTGTGTGTGTGTGTGTGTGTGTGTGTGTGTGTGTGTGCGCGCGCGCGCGCTTGTGGGCAAACATGTACTCTTCTCTCAAAACGAAGCCAGCTGAAGCAAAGCCCTTCTCAAAGTCACAAACGGATGGTGCTGTACAGACAGACGACTGCTCGGTATCTAAGAGACTGTATTAAATATACTGAATGTCTCTGACACTCGGAGTGTGTTTTATTATATCAGTTCACCCTGTGGTGAGGAACAGTTATTCTGCCTCGGTCAACTGGAAGGCATAGTTATAAAATATTTGAATCACGTCAACTCTTCTTCATAGAAAAGTCCAGAATCTATGTATATGCACATTTTGGGGATTTCAAATGTTTAACTTTGCTGAAAAGTGAAAATCACACAACCACACTTGGCATCAAACGCGGTTGAGAAATCCCCGAATCCTGCGTTTCTGTCCACATGTTGGAACAGCGCTTTAGATTTAAGGTGAGCACTGAGAAGCGTTCCCTTTCAGCAGATCGACAGTCTTTTATTGTGAAACTCTCATGACATCATTCTGCAGAACGAACTTCAAAGATTCAACTGAAGCACAAAGCACTGAAGCACAAACGATGTAGATTAATTTTCATGGCAACAAGTAACTAGGTTTTCTTTCTGTGTACACGTATGTTTGTCTGTCTTTGTGTTGAATGCCCCACACAGTTTCCACACCAGCTCTCTCATGACATCTTGTGGCTGATAGAGGAAACACCAGATACTATTGACCAGGTACTTATGCACCCATGTGTGTTATAAACAGATCCTCTCTCTCTCCACTCCACAGATAGTGGACACTTTCTTCATCGGCCGCTACGTGCTGCTGGCTGTGGTGAGCGCCGTCTTTCTGCTGACCTTCTTCATGCTGCTGCCCTTCCACTTCCTGGAGCCGGTCTATGCCAAGGCCTTAAGAACCCACTAGTTCCCGCCAGGGTCACGGTTGGCACCGGGATCACAATCGCTGATTGTATACAACTAAAGACAAACGGGGGCCAGGCGAGGGAAGCAACTACAGAATGCATCCCAAACAGAAACAGCAGGAGAGCGAGGGTCTTCTACGGGGTCTCAGTAACAGTGTTTATTTTTATATTTTGTATCATTTCATAAATAGTTTGTATTTGATGTGTATAAAGCAAAAGACTTCCTAGTCCTATCATGGAGTGACTCATGTATAAACTCTAAACACGTCAACTGGACCGACCGATGTACAGTAAATGTATTTATTTAATTTTAACAAGCGCATGTGAATGCCAATAAATGCATAGCTTCACCTCAGTAACTAACTGGAGCGCAGACATTATTTTTTGCATGAGTTTTACAGACACATTAATCAGAGAGCCATTAAACATCACGCGGACGAGTACGAGTAGACCGCTGGACCAAAGACAAACCACTAACTGAACGGGGCGCAGCTTCTCCTCCAGCTACTGTTACGAGCTGCGCAGTTTTAATAAATAAACTCTGGGTGAGAGGATGAACACCTTCTTATTGGATTTTGTAATGACTCGTTCATTTTAACGGCAAGGCTCGAGCTCTGCAGTCAGTTTACACGACGGGCACGTTATGCTCATGTTAGCGTTTTGATTGGTCCTTTTAACCTGATCAACTATTAGCCGATTTCTAATAAGGACTGTAACATAACAGTGTGTGGCATACCGTCAGCATGAGCTCTTCATCACTCCTCTCGAGATTTATGAAATCAGCTCCCGCTGACAACAAAGCTGCACCATATTCACTTGACCTCGGCCTCTACCATTTTGTACTTACCATAAAAAGGGTGATGGTTGTGTCTGATAGTGTTATCGAGTGTCTGACAACACCTGTATCCATCAAGAGCTGAGCCGCATTACTGCGTTGTAATGTGAGGGGTTTTTATTTATTTTTAATTGATGTGGCACATTAAAGCAATAGGTTGAGAGATGGGGAAATACACTTCGCACCCTGTCAGTCAGATGATGAGACTGACATGACGCCACTCTTGTGGTCTGAAGATGCCACCAAACTTAGTTTAGCATGACCAAGGGAAAACCTTGTGCCTGGCCCTGTTCAAACTCTATAATATCCACCTGCTAGTTCCTCCGAAGCTACAGCAGATAACTGTCACATGTTATCTGCTTCGTTTAGTGCATACAAAGGAATAAGAATATGTCGAGCTGCTGTGTCCCTCCGCTTCCAGCCTGTGTGCTGAGATAAGTGAGCCGAACGCAGGTTGGGAAGATCCGCGGATCATCATTGTGTGGAGTTCAGAGGACTGAACGCGTGAATCGCATTGTAACCACGAGGCGCGGCATCGGTCTCCCGCTCCTTCACAGAACGGCTGCTGCGTATGTGACCAACACTTTGCATCGCCGTGTTCTCCGCCATTGTCCACTGCTACTCTCCTTTCTGGTTCCACGTTTCTCCAACCACTGAAACCGCACCCTGCACCGTGTTGCCATTCTTTGCGACGAACACAGCGCTGCATTCACATGTCCTGATGCTGATTCCACGGGGTGCCACTAAGCAGATGATTCCATAGAGAGTAATGAGCGTTTGCGGTGCAGAGGCCCAATTATAAACACTTGCCTCCCACCCCCCATTTTAAAAGTGTGAAGCCCGAGGAGACGTGGAGTGGAATTCCAACCAGGATGATGAAAGAGAATCTAATGAATCAAAACCAATCCTATTAGTTCCGGCCCACATCTCCATACTGTGGCCCTTTTTCTGCACAACAATCCACCGCATGATTTCACACAAGCTGGGGAACAGGGGGGGTTCAACAGAGAGGGAGAGGAGATCTAGAACCTTTCAACCTGGAGTGACTTGTTGCCTGTAATTGACCGCATGATTACCGCAAAACACGATCTTAGCCCCCACTGATAGTGGCGCTGAGAAACAAGTTGGTTTAAAGGCCCCGGAAGTGAAGGAGGCGAAGGTCCCGTCCCCCCCCCCCGGCCTGGACGTTCCCTTTAACCGAAACAGAAAGCTTTAGGTTCTTTTACTTTGCCCTCCTGAGAACATTCTACCGCAGTTTATACTGCGGTAGAATGTTCACACCACCTCCCTGCTGCAGACTCAAGGTCTTCGCAGGGTCCCTGAAGTCTGGGCCTTGAAGATCTGACAGTATTCCCTGGCTCACTCCCCCGTTCTCACACACTCTCTCACACTGCCTCACCTTTGTAATCTCTCTCTCTCTCTCTCTCTCTCTCTCTCTCTCGCCGCCTCTCTCCTTTCCCTCATTTTATGTTTTCCCCCGAAACTCTGTCTCTGGGGAGTGGGAAAATGAGCAGAACAAAGCGCGTGGGGGTCTGAGGATCATTTGGAACCGGGAGCTGGAGTCTTTGTAGCGCAGCCAGCTGGACATATAAAGAGATGGGGGCGGGTGAGAAAGGAGAAAGAGAGAGCAATGCGAGGGCAAAGAGGTGTGAGCCGAGAGCTCGGGGTGCTCGGCTTTCGGAGCTGCGGAGGGGACGGGGTGCGCTCCCCTCTGGGAGATGCTGTATTCAGACGCACTCAAGCAGAACTCCTGGCCTTCCATTCACATCCTGCGCCACCTCGCCCTCTGCTCGTGATACGGATACGGGCACCGCCCCACGCGGCTCCCACGTCGCCGGCAAATCCACTAAAGAGTTCGTGGGCAAAGTCGGTGCACTTATCCCGAAAGAATGTGACTCAGTTCATGTTAAATCAAGCAGAGGGCAATGTTTGCTGTCCTTTTCAAAAAAGCTTGGAGTCCTCGCACAGGATGGAATCATGAGGCTCTATGGGCCAACAAGTGCATGTTTGGTTTGCTGGCTGGGTATTTTTCACTAAGCTATGAAAGAGGCGGTGATACAGTGGGGAAACGGGGGCCTTGTCATTGGAGCAACAAACTGCCGTTTTAGGGCCAAAAGGGTTTTTTTTGTTTTTTTTCCCAGCGCTGCCTGACTGTGCTCTATTATGCCCTTTTGTATATACCCCGGGGATGCTATCATGGCAACACACACCAGGGGGGCGAAATCCTCAAACTGCGATGCTGGTGTTGCCTTGGCCTCTTACCTCCCTCCCTCAGGGAGGAATTACCCTGAAGCGCTGCCTCTCGGCGGGGGCGGCGAAGGCCCAGATGAGAGGTCACGTTGCCCTCCAATAGACCTCCGCCGCTTGGACATGACGCCCCATCGCGGGCCGGAGCTCGGCCCCGCGGGGGGGGGGGGGGGGTCTTCCCACTTTGACAGCGGTGAAGACATGATTTAGTATCGGGCAGTCTCGGCAAGGCAATGGCTACACCGATCAAAGGCCTCGGTCACAATGGTGGAACATGGGTGGCCTCAGTGATCCTCAGACCATGCTCTGCCTGTCTATGTGATGATGCAGATGTATTGGTCAGTAGAAAGTGTAGCGTTCCTGCGTAAGGAGGAGCAGCAGTAACAAAAAGTGCCGTGATCTAAATATGTAGCGACTTGATGCTTGAAATTAATTGGAAATGTATCAGCTCAACGGTGTTCATACGGTCACTTGACCGTCTTGAATGCTGCTGCTGCTAATGATGGTGATGATGATGAGGTACAATCATATTTCTGCAATTAGACCCCCCTAACCTCCCTACAATGTAAGTGACGCGGAACAAAATCCACAATCCTTGTTTAATGTAAAATGATAGTATAAAATGTATCTGAAGTATCATCTGAAGCTTTCAGCAACCTGCTATATGTTTCAAAATTAATATTTCTGGTGTATGTTTGTGTAATGTCTCTGTGTTTGGTTGTTGATGTGCGATTTGGGAAAGTAACTCAAAGGGGAAACACTGACTGTCAGTTTGGGAGATCACAACTCGATTTGTTCGGGGACACGCGACAAAGTCAAATAAACCTGAAATGGAAGGGTAGAAGTAAGTTATGAATCCAGCATTGTAATTGCTCCTGCCGGTTCTGATTTCAGAGGCCGATGCTCTGAAGGGGTAGGCGTTGATTTTTAGAGCTGCGACGGAAAAAAAATGTATTCATTTATTTCCGGTGCACACACAGGACCGACAGCTCGCGGACCGTGAGGAGATATTGGCTGAATTTCCCAAAAAGTGCAATGGATTAAAATCGCTTACTTACTGCCCCTTCGAGTGATATCGAGAACATCTGTGTCTTTCAAGCACTCGCTCACTCCTCCCTGTACGACAGACACTAAACAGTTTGTTCAACAGCGAGCAACACATTCAGAGTTCTTACTCCTATTTTCTCTGACACCTCATATGATTGTAATTTATAACGTGGTGCATTGAATTGTGCGATTGGCATAAAATAGACAACATGCATTGGACACTTTACTCTTTTTGCTCCTTTGTGAGAATTAATGAGAGCGCTGCAGAGCATGCATTTCACATTTACAATTTGTGTAATTGTGTAATCATTCAAATAAAAACAGTACATGTAGTCAACTACATACATAGTATAGGTATAATAAATAGTAAATAAAAGTCCCACATGGAACAAAGCTGCCATTGTTGCTTTTAGTTACATCTGCGGTCATTGGTCCGTCAGCCTGCTGCGTGTGAGGTCTGCTGCTCTTCACAGCATCATCTCCATTGCAGACGTCCCCTTACGACAAAAAATAAATAGATGCTACTGTACATATATTGATGTCTTGATGAGCGTATTTGCAGAACTGTTGCAGAGCAAGAGAGAGAGAGAGTCTGTAACTGAACTTGATCGAGACTATAGAAGAGTCAGCAGGGCCCGTATCGGTCAAGGTACTCAATGCTCAATGGCAGAGATTGTAAACACTATGTCGGACACAGGCGACAAGGTTTACGGCATTCAGAGGCTCTGATAATGAAATTGGGCTCCAGAAGTCAGAACTCTGAATCAGTCCTGTGGTGAAGTTCTTTATTTTCATCATTTAAAATAGTAAAACAAAATTCTTAACCAGAACAAACTGTGACCGTGTTTGAAAACGGAAGCAGAACATTCTGACGAGGTTGACTCGGTCCTTGTGTTTTCCTCTTGAGGGCCGAGCCAAGATGATGTATGAGACTCATACTGTGCAGACGGACAGCTACAAATTTGCCTGGCTTAGTTGACTGGTGGGAGGTTTGGGGTAGTGGTGGGGAGTGTGTGTGTGTGTGTGTGTGTGTGTGTGTGTGTGTGTGTGTGTGTGTGTGTAGGGGGGGGGCTTTTGTAGCCGTTTTTCGTCCCCTGATCTTATGAAAAATGAAAATTGAAATGTGTTCTCGTGCAGCGGAGAGGAATGCTGTTGCTTTTTGTCTGGACCTAATACACAGTAATATCATTTGCTCCAGCATATACAAAACAAAGAAAACAGAGATTGAATTATTCAGTTTGTGCATGACAACCTGTTCTGCTGCATTACTTTGGTCACATTTGATTAATGAAAGTGAAGTGACTTGGGGGAAACAAGCCTCTCTGTGTTACGCCCCCCCCCCCCCCCCCCCCCCCCCCAACCCCCTTGTCCCATGTAGAATGAATTGCACAGACAAGACAGTACCCCTTGGTCCCCTTCCCCTCACTATTCGCCCAGCATGAGGTCTGACACTTGTTTTTTTGATTGCCCCCCCTCCACCTAAACCCCCAACTTCTCCCTCCTCCGGGGGAAAAAAAGGACCAAAGAGGAGGGAGATGGGGAGGACACACCAAGTGCAGCCAAACTGAAGAGGGAGGGAAGAGGAGCTCCCGGCCACGTTTGAGGAATATGCAGACAACCTACTGCTGAACTGTCTCCACATAACGGCTGGTGCACGGGGACAGGTCACGCGCTGAGTGGGCTCAGGGTCCGGATGGTGCTGCAGAGGGTTCTGCTCTGGCGTCCGGGAAGCGCTGACCCGTGGGACTGAAGATGCGGGTCGGCGCGTGGCTCCTCTGTGTGTCCTGCCTCTACACCTGGGCGGCGTTCTCGCCACGCTGCGAGTGCCAGGACATCTGCCCGTCCGGGCCGGGGCCGGACAGGAGGTCAAAGACGCGGGTCAAGGAGCACGCCCGTCACAGTGCGGGACCGCAGCACTCGCTCCACAGGCACAGGCCGCTCCGCAGGAAAGGTGAGCTCGGAACCCCACGCAGCCTCAGGACCGGAGGCACAGATCCCGGTGGCGCTGTCGTGCCAGGCCTGCAGCTGTGTCTGAAACATGGCATCACTCATGAGCGAGTGTCTTTTTAATTGGGAAAAATAAGGCATATGCAGACGTAAATGTTCTTATGAGCTTTTAAAAAGGTCACTTTTGGGTTAAATTGTCACCGAGGAAAGACGATATTTCAGGAAAAAAATGTTCAGCTTTGTATAAAAGATTCCACGTTTGGGAATAAAAATCATGGTACAGCTTTATAAAATAGAAAAAAACAGATGATGACACTGATTGACTCATTTCTCAGGGTTTCTTTTTTTTAAAAAGACAAATGTAATGTGTAAGCCTCGTAAAACAGTTGCAGTATTGCATCTGTCCTCCAGAGATGGATTCTTCGTCAAGTGAATTAGGATTGTGACGACGTAAATGTTGTAGGAAAAACTCCCGTTTACATTTTCGGGACACATTCACTGTCCCTTTTCAGAACAATGTTTGTCTCAATTAAAACGAGTCCTGGACCAATTCAAGGCTAAATACCAACATGCGTACACAACCAGCATAAAGCAGTTGCCCATGTTCTCAGCGATTGGTGATCCTTTTACCAAACACACTTAAATGACTCTGAATTGCCTCTGAAGTCACTTTTTATCACATTCCTCAGCGTCGCTGACACATTCTTTCTTCCCCTCACTCCGTCCCGCCCCCGTTACCCGCTCCGACACTTCTGCTGACCTTTGGTCCGCGGCCTGAAAGAGGTTCCTCCCATCGCCACACCGCAGCCCGGCGCCATTCCCATGAGTTGTGTTTCGCCCGGGACTCATCCTTCATCCTCTCCAAACCCTTTGTTGCCGGCTGAAAGCTGGCCGGCGCTGGGGCCATCCAGCCCGGGTTGTTGGATCAATATAAACATCCATCACTGAGCCCCGGTTCTTTCTGAGCCGCACAATGAGCAGTTCACTGAACAATACCTTATTTATGTGAGCCATTGGGAGGAATGAACTAGTGGTAGTCCACTCATTTCCTGGCTGCGGTGACTTTGCTCTGACGGAACTTGGAAGTTACTCAGCATAGGTTGTTTTGTTTTTTATCGCGTCATAGAATACAGTCTGATGGTTTAGACAAGAAATCATTCATTGGTTATATATAAGCCACTAATTAAAACAACATGTTTTTACACCAGCTTTTGTTTCCGCTAGTTTGGAAAGTAATGTCAAATCACCACAGTCACGTTTCCTGCTGACTTTTTTTGAGTATCGGAATCAGAATTTGGCTTTATAGGCCGAGTGTACAAGTACAAGGAATTTACGACATGAGAGCCATGAAATTGCCTTCAGTGAACTCACACTTTAAATAGACCTTATTTAAACTGGTATGTTGTAACTGAACAAAGCCAATATTTCTAACTACCGAGTACAAGGACATTTCTGTGCAATTCAGTGATCTCAGATAAATAAATAATAATAATAATAAAGCTCAAGTGGTTTTACTAAACCATTAAACACAGACCTAACGCAAATACTGGTTTACTAACAACCGAAACACTCGGTGAAGTCATCGTCCGGGTGAGAGATACATCATTTCCTTCTATTGTTTGGAAACGAGGGGAGACTCTGAGCTTCCTGCCTCGTCGAAGCGTTGACAGATCTGCTGCCACAAATCGTCCAAAAATTAAATTAAAAAAAAACAACAAATAAAAACAATGGGACCGCATGTATAGATGATACACAACACAACTATTGTATGGATTCGACTTAAAAACAGCAACCTAAAACTATAATCAGATGCAGATTTAATAATGTTTATTCACTGGTAGCTGGATTACCTGGACCTATAACAACAGTGTTGATTTAATAAAACATCTTATTCAAGTCATTCATGTCCACTCTGACAATAACATGAAGACCCTCCCCAGTCCCCAGTAATATCTGAGTGAATGTAAATCTGACACTGATATTACATAAAACCATAACATTAGTCCAGACAACCTACGTTGTCCAACACTTACTGCGTCAGTCAAGCCCCAGTCAGAAAGATGGACTAACGCCGGAAGCCTGAGCTTTTACTTTCAAATTAAAACTGAGATATTTTCTCGTAAAGAAAATAACGTGCAAAACCAAAACCTTTCAGGAATACAGTGTGCAAAACAACACATACTGTACTATGGCTAAAAAACGATCCTTTTTATGTTGTACTGTATGTCAGGTACAGTGAAGTGAGACGTTTTTGTCAGGACGGATCTTATTTTGAAATCTGATGTCTACGTCACCTTAACGCCGGTGCGTTCACGGGGCAGGAGCGTGACGGACGGAGCTGCCGCCCAGTTACATGATGGAACAGAGATGTTTCACTTTTAGGTCAAGTGAATTATTCATATATTATACCTAAAACAAACTGAAAGCCGGACAATAACTCTTTTAAATCACGCCCTGATCACAGTCATTGATCAGAAAAAGCTCGGACTGTGAACGATGGACACGAGAGTTCTCATGAGCGTCTGGTTGTCAGCACTGGGAGTTCTTCTGTCCGGTAAGTGTCTGAATAATTCATGTGTAATTCACTTATCCTACTTATAATATTATAAACAAGCTGCGATAAATACAGTGAGTATTTATTGTTGAGTATCACATTAACAAGTGACACACCTGCTCTTCATGTGACTTGTAGTAGTAAATATTACACACTACATATATCTATGAAAAATCCAAAAGACCATGAAGTATGAATTGTTATTGACCAACGTCAGAAATCTGCAACAATAGATGCAGTTTTGAATCTAATGCTGAATACAGACTGTTTGGGCTCAAACCTTACACATGTACAGTTTGTCCCCTGAAAGTCATTTTACATTTTACAATAATGTGATAATATATAATAACAACTATTATCCTTTGTTAAAATCTGACTTCATTTTCTGGCCAGAGTTGTATGGCATTTTGCTGAGGAATGACTTTGTGTGTGTGTGTGTGTGTGTGTGTGTGCACCTTGCAGCCCACCTTGCTTTGCCACACATGTTATTTCTTTGGAACACGTTGTTTTTTCGGAGACTGAGAAGCATCTCCAGCTTCCTCTTGGGGGAACACGTCGACCGCGACGCCCTGATGTTGTTGACTGCGCCTCTCTTCTGCTCACACTGTGAAGACAGGTCAACGGGCCATTGTCCGTTGTGATTGCGAGGCATTTCCGGCCATAGTGAGTGAATGGCCAGCAAAGCCTTTTCTTGGTCCCGGTCCATTTCAAGGCAACCAAAACTGTTTGGTCAGATAAGAATTATGTTCAGTCCAAATGTGAAATAATACAACATTCCTCACACCTCTTAATTTTTTGCAGCTCATGAACATCTCGATATTCTCTATTTGGCACCGGCTTGTGAAGGGTTTGTCTGCGCGGCTGGTTCTGGATCCACCAGGCAGGATGCTACACATTGAGACGAGAAGCAACGTCTGAGACTTGGAACTATTTCCCCTAAATCTTTTTTAAACTTCCTGGCCTGAAACTTTGTTTCTAAAATAGAGCAATGCAATAGAGTCAGACAAAAAGTCAGGAGTAAACTTCTTCTTGAAAGGTATCTTTTGTTCTGTGCGGATGTGCCGTTGAATGGGGGGGGGGGGGGGTTCCAGCCTGCGTTTGTTGTGGTCGATGTCCCCGGGACCCTCGAGCCTCCCGTCCCGTCAGGAAGCCGATCACAGTCTCCCTGTTTCCTTCAGCATGGTCATCCAGGTCCATGGGAAGTTGGAACAATGACATTCCACTGCTGCTGGCTGCAAACAGACCTTGTTTGTTAGTAGCGTGTGTTCTGTTGCCAGTTCAGTGACCTCTGCAGGTGGTGTGATGGGAGAGGTGAATTCGTAATACTTCCGTGATCATAAAACAATCATTCCCTTCGGGCAATGTGCGAGAATCAAATGGAATTAAAGCGGAAATTTTCGAGTGTTCAGTTTGTCACCTGCTCTCCGTCCTCCTCAGGTTCCAGAGTGCACGCGGAGGAGACGCCGCCCCGCGTCGTCCACCACCCCTCTGACGTGGTGGTGAAGGTGGGGAATCCCGCCACGCTCTCCTGCCGGGCAGACGGCAGCCCCAAGCCCACCATCGAGTGGCTGCGCAACGGCCAGCCGCTGGAGACGGCCAACGGGGACGGGCAGTGGCAGCCCATGGTGCTGTCCGAGGGCAGCCTCTTCTTCTTGAGCGTCGGCGGGGGCAGGAGGGGTCAGTCACACGAGGGGGTCTACACCTGCGTGGCCAGGAACAGCGCAGGGTGGGCCACCAGTCGCAATGCATCGCTGTATATCGCAGGTAAGATCAGGTACAGAGGAGGACGAGCGCGATCTGTGTCTTGAAGACGGGAGAATAATCGGTTGACACAATGATTTTTCAATTCAGAAATCTGCTATTATTACTATGTTCATAAAAAAAACAAGTATTAGTTGACTGTATGAAAGAGGTCACTCTACTTTGAGACTCTACATGAAGCTGTTTTTCATTTATTTACAATTTAGTTTCATGCAAATGGCCCATAATTTCTTTTTACACGGATCATGATCACGAACAGTTCACTGTAATCTGTTTAGAAAAGTGATATCACGGAATAGCATCACCAGGCAAGATCTTTCCATTGAGGAGTTCAGTATCCACCAGGGCTGATCCAAAGTGTGAAAAAAACTCAAAGAAATGGGAAACTATTACAATTTACATAATCCCAGAACAACCTGATTAGTATCATCTGGAACACACAAAGCCTCTACTGTGTATAAGGATGGAATCCCAGATTCCGAAATAAGTATCAACCTTTTCCCAGGACTGGTCCCAGTTCTGTACCTGTTGAGTACAAATGTTCATATTGGTCAGCGTATGACGGCAGAAACAAAATACACTTTAGTGTTTTATCCTGCTCGACCACCAGTTTCCTCTTTCAGCCCAATTTAGCCGAAACATGAAACGTTTGGTGCAGATATTTTTCGTGCTCAGCTGATAAAGAGTAGATCATGTGCACGAAGCAGCAAACTGACCATCACATCGTCTCTTTAAACTAGTGCTCGACAGATATGGATTTTTGGGGGTCGATGCCGATATCGATATTTGGGAGTACAACATTCTCAATGCCGATACATTGGCCGATGTATATATTTCTTCAAATCTGTCAATGATTCCTAAGATGTCGTTGTCAAACTTTTATGACAGAGAAATGTAATTGAGGCTTGATATATATATTTATATATCATAAATAACTATAAACTGAGAATACAAATACAACCAAATACATAGAACTTACAATAACAAACATTTATAACAAACATTTATGTTTACATAAAAAGGCTCAAATCAGTTGGCGGATAACATCGGTCGGGCTCTTGAAATATCGTCCGATACGATATGTCTGTGAAAGGCTGATATCGGTCGGGCTTTAGAGTCCAGGTGAGAGCGGAGTTGAATCATTGATCTAAATAAAAGAGTTTGTGACGACATGGTTTCCTCCTGCAGATCAAATTGTTAGGGAAACTATCTTGTTCTGCTCAATGAGGACATTTCCTGGTTGGGTGACTCTTTTTTATCTGCCCGTAAAGTTTACCATCTGGGCTGAAGACGAACACAATCTCTGAAAACCAATATGATCTGCTAATATAGTTACATTTTTTATTCTCTTCTACCCATGGAGAAATTCCATTGTTTGCAGAGTAGCAAACATACACATACACAGTGTGTGTGTGTGTGCGCGTGTGTGTGTGTGTGTGTGTGTGTGTGTGTGTGTGTGTGTGTGTGTGTGTGTGTGTGTGTGAGTGTGTGTGTGTGTGCGTGCGTGAAAGAGGGCCGATGAAGATGTATGCGGTGACAGCGACAGAGGGCTACAATGTCAATGTTTGCTGGGCAGCGGGGAGTGGTACTGTGATGCTAATTGACCTCGGCCCCCCCACTGTTGACTTTTCTGTCGACCCGCAGCGTCTCCGACTCTCTACAGGACCCACAGCTAAGTTAAGTTAACATGAAGCCACGTGCTTTGGCACGGAAACAGGCAGAAAGAGCAGAAAAAGGAGCTTCATGACTGCAACGTCATCTCCATTCCACTAGACATCCAATGATCAATTGCTCTATCGATCAGTTGACGGACAGAGCATCTTCCACACTAACCTTTTATAGACAAAATGAGCGAGTCAGTTGAAAACGTAGAAGAATCAATAGATCAGTGAATAACAAAGATAGTCATCAGTTGCTGCTCCAATTAAACACAGGGTTTGCTGTAAGTAGAAAAAAAAACCATGTCACTTTAATGGCTAACAGGCTTAAAGGCTGGTTTACTGCCATGGGGAGAGAAATCACACTGATGTTTGTATATATATATATATATATATATATATATATATATGTAGAACGGTTTTCTACGAAACTTGGTGGAAGGGTGGAACATGGGCGAAGAAAAATAAATATATCAGTAGCATCAGATTGAAATGTGATTTCATGAAGGAGGTTGTTGGACATGTGAGAAATAGACACAGATCCTAACAACGAAGATGAAAACGGAACATTTTCATTTGATTGATTTAATTCCACTTCACCCGGCGCGGATAACTAGACAGACAAACTAATCAGAAGCGTTACGTCAACGGTTCAGTGTAGTCCTGAGACCTGAGCCTGGCTCGTGTTGCGTTGCGTTGCAGGGTTGCAGGAGGAGTTCAGCCAGGAGCCCAGTGACGTGGAGGTGGCAGAGGGGGACGTGGCCGTCTTAAACTGCGGCCCCCCAGTGGGACACCCCGAGCCCAACGTCATCTGGAAGAAGGATGGCCTGCCGCTCAACAGCAGTGACCACCACTACACTGTAAGACCTCTCCCCCGCTGAATGAAATGTATTTCTTTGTTCTTTTACGTCTCCCGTTTCATCGATCGTGTTGCACTTGGACTGGGTTTTCGTTACAGTGTTATTCTGGCTGTGTGTGGACTCACCAACACGCTTATTCATGTTGAGGAATTGCCGTCCATCCTTCCTGAGAAACTCTTAGGACGAGTCTTCTCAGGCACCAAGCAAGGCCATCTCATCTATGGCAAGCCGACACAATCATTGAGCAGCTGATGTCACACTCGAGGCGCCATAGTCGCGGGGAGATGGTCGGCATTACTCAAAGCTAAATACACTACAGAGACCGGGGACGGGCAGACTGTCTTGGGACGCCGAACACCGTGAACCTGTCGATCTGTGTAGCGAACCGGACGTCTCCTCAATACTGAGCTCTTGTAATAAATACTTCTGCTCAAGACATCCACGGTTTCCGTCTTCCTGAATCAGCATCCACTCCATCGATTATTCCGTTTCAATTCACACCACCTGGAGTTTCCATGTCCACTGCCCAGGCCAAACATATTTCATACAGAAGCAGCCAATCGCCCTCCTCCCTGATGTCCCTTTAACCCTGCACCCACGCACGCTCCCCTGGCTGGTCTCGACGCGCCCTGGGCCTGTGCACTGCTGGGGGCAGGGGCAGCGGGCTGACCCCTCATGCACTGGACCTGGACGTTGTCACACCAACGCGGCCAGATGATCTAGGGGTTTTGCCGCCAAGATCATGTTCAGATCTGTGTGTGAAGCTGTGACCTGTCTGCTCTGTGCCTGTCCTGTAGGAGCTGAGCGGGAAGCTCATCATCGCCCCTGCGGAGAAGAACCACTCTGGAGCGTATGTGTGCGTGGCCAGTAACACTGTGGGAGTGAGGGAGAGCAGAGCGGCTCGGCTCTCTGTGCTCGGTGAGACCGTGTTCTGCTTCAGCGTTACCCGCTTTGAATGTGGCGCCTTATCCTTTTTTTAACCCGACGAAGAAAAACCGCAGTTCGGATTTCATCTTCTCCTCTCCCGCAGCCAAACCTGTTCTGGTGCTGAAGCCAGAGAATGTGTCGGTGCGGACGGGGGAGTCTGCCCAGTTCTTCTGCCAAGCAAAGGGAGACCCTCCACCCTCGGTGGTCTGGAGCAGAGAGCAGGGGCCACTGCCCAACGGCAGGTACAAGAAATGCAGACTGTGAATTAACATGGAGGATGCCACAGCTCAGATCGCCCCCTGGTGGCTGGCTGCAGTATAGGTCATAAACCCTGCCTCCATGATAGCAGTTTGGCCATGGGCCAAATTAAAAAATCTTTATTTGTATAAATTTTTCCCAAAGATGTAGTAGTTCGTATCACACTCGTGTTTGTCAAACTGTTCAATTTGCCCGGTAAGTTCGGTTTGAATGAGTTAGTTGATGCTATGAAAACGTGGTGAGACGTCTTGATTGACAGATCACTGCTGCGCACACTCGGGCTCAAAATGACGTCACCGGCTGCATCCAAGATGTTTTGGCTGAAAGTGATACCAATTAAAATCTCTTGATGAATCTAATTTACAGTATTTTTTCCCCCTGGGACAATAGATTTGATAATAACTGCTCTCTATTTTGGAAACCCCCCCCCCCCCAGATATCTTGTGAACCCAGACCAGACGCTCCAGATCCATTATGTGACAGCCCAGGATGCTGGGAAGTACATCTGCACCGCCGTCAATGACGTGGGAGTGGTCACCGCCAGCGCTCAGCTGCTGGTCGAAGGTAAGATCAAGTCTGAGAGGGCCGACAGTGGCCGTGTCCGAAATCACCCCCCCCCCCCATTCACTACCCCCTACTCATTTTATAGTGGTCAGGTTTTGGACACAGACAGTGGTTCCGGTTTCAGTTTCATTGCAGACTGGCGACACCTCAAATGCTTCAAATGATCGGTGAAAAGCCCGTCGACTAAGTCAGACAGGTTCTGATTCACCTGTTTGCAGGTTCACTCCCCTGTTTGGAAATCATTCAAGTTTTGGGTCACACAAATGAGCTCTAATATGGGTCAGGCTTTTCACAAAATGACAGGCAGGAACCTAATGCCACGACGAAAAGTTCAGGTGCAAAAACAGGGTTTAATGGACAAGCAGGCGTCAAACCAGGTAGTCAATTATCGAAGCAAACAAATCCAGTAGGGGTTAAAAAAAATATATATATAAAAAATAGCAATGTCCAGTGGCAGGTGGAAACGCGTACAGGCAGAATCAGACTAACAAAATGCTGGCGAGCAGGTACGCACACTGAACAATGTGGCAGAGAAGTGAGCGAATGGACCGGTATATATACTGAAGGGCTGATTGGCTGATGAGGAGCAGGTGAATGTGTGGGCGGGGCATGCCAGGTGAATGGAGTCTGCAGGTGATTCAGAGCAGGAGGGAGTGGCCTAGTCTGACATGACATGAGAGCAGAGCTGTCCAATGAGAGTCGCGACGACGGAAGTCCAAAATGCAGATTTAGGTAGTTTCCCCGAAGTTCTTGGCGCGCAATTAGAATTCAGTTCAATCCAATTTTATTTGCATAGCGCCATATCACAACACGCATTGTCTCAAGGCACTTTACATAGTGAGGTTTATGTTACAATATTACAGGTCAAACCCAACAAATCCCACAATGAGCAAAGCACAAAGAATCCATCGTTGAATCGATTTTTGGTAATTAGTAATCAATACATGCATCGATTTACAATATAGCAGACCGACCTGCCTATGTAGTTACTCTATGTAGTTAGGCAATACGTTTTTTAAAATCAGAAATAATCAGTAATCATAATCCACTAAAATGCTTTGACGCGCATGTTCATTTGATTCAGATGTGCTGATAATACGTACAAGCTGATTATTTTAACGTCTCACCCTTCGGAAGTGCGACACAGACGGTTCTGCTGCTCCTCACTTCCGGGAACTATTGAGAGGCCTCAGACCACAATATTATCATCTTGCCCCATGTGTCCATAATTTATGAATGAATTCAGAAAAACTAAATTGAAATAAAACTTGTGTTCCAGAGGCGGCGAGCACCACCCAGAAAGACCTTCACAAAGAGCTGTCTGCGCTGCGAGTGAGTCTGGAAAACGTCTCCATCGTGGCCCCTGGGTCCAACACGTCCCTAGTTCAATGGAAGGTACGGGAACGCTGCTGCACTGGGTTACAGAGAATGAACATGAATATATTTCATTTTTTTTCTTTCTATTCTCTGCGACCAGCTCCAGTTCCTCCCGGCCAAGCCGCATTACCTCGAAGGCTTTGAGGTGCTCTATCGCTCCCTGCTGCCTGCCGGCTCGGACTGGGCAGCGAAGAGGGTGACACTGCCCGGCTTCCAGACTCAGGTGGGCCCGTTAAAGAGGGGCTGCAAGTACGAGTTCAAAGTCCGCCCCTATGGCAGCGACTTGTACGGCAGGGAGAGCAACACGCGGCACCTCAGAGTGCCGGAGACGGGTGAGAAGCGGCTGAATTCCCGAGTGGCTGTGTCCTTTCTTTTGCCTTTCATTACTCGCGTTCACCATGTTACCTTTATCATACTGCACAGTTCCCAGTGCCGCTCCGCTGGCTGTGTCCATCACCGTGAGCCACGACGTGAACAACAGCATCCACCTGAGCTGGGAGCCTCCCCCTCATGAAACCCACAACGGCGTCATCCGAGGCTACCAGGTAACCACCAGAGGAACAGCACAGCTTCACAGATCCCGACGCGCCAATGTATTAATCGGCTCCTGCACAGTGGAAATGACTGCATGGTCCCACTGCAGTAATAAACATGATCTCGGAAATCCTCGGTGTTTGTGTGAGAAGTATTTAAGTAGAGCGTTGGAGGAAAATAATGAATGGTCCCAGGATTGTGCTGAAGATGCAAACTGTCTGTGCTCAGGTGTGGTGTGCGGAGTCTGAGGAGCAGCGGTACCAGAACTGGACCGTGGCCAGTGGCCAGCACAGCCTCGACGTCTCTGCTCTCGCACCGGGCAAACGGTACTGGCTCAGCATAGCAGCCGTCAACGGAGCTGGAGTGGGAGCGCAGAGCGGCCCCCATGGATTTGTCATCGGTGAGCAAAACAGCACGTCCGGGAAATTTAGCCGCAAGGATAAAAACACAATCTTGTCGTCATGCCCTCATGACTGATTTCACCTGCCCCCTGTCCGCCTCTCAGACCCCCAGATGGGTGGCCCCCCTGAGTCCGACAGCCAGAGGCGACTGTCCCAGGTCCTGGCCCTGCTCCAGGACCCGGTGTTGATCGGCAGCATCGGCGCCCTCCTGTGGTGCATTCTGATGGTCGCAGCTGTCTACCTCTTCAGACGCCACAGCCGGACGGGCCACCTGCTGCCGGGACATGGCAAGGCGAAGGGTGCGTATCTTATATCATATTAGAAGATGCTCGTTATGGAAAATTAAACAAAAAAATAAAAAGTCATGAAGTCATGTTACATCTAGTGGTTTTATTTCCCTTAGGTCTGCACAGACTGGCCAGTGAGGATCTCATTATTAAGCACAGGTAAAGTGCTGATGACTGGCAGAGCTTGTTGTAAAAACTTTAATCACGTTGAAATCACAAAAATAAACCGAAATAGTTTCAGGACACTTGTAATCTATGTATGTATGTGCATTAAATCTGATGCTCAGATCAGGTGTTAGATCAAGCTGTCAATCTTAGGTTCACTTGAACAACATGATGTCGAGCCCATTGTCTTTGTGTTTTCGATTCATATTGGATGACTTGTGGATTATGAAACTGACAGTATTAAACAGTACAGGCTGTATTGAATTCGCCAGCGCCTTTTTGTTCCTTTTGGTTTGACGTGTGCTTCCTCCTCCTCCTCTTCAGGATGGCGGCTCCAGACTCCCCCTGGGTCTCTGGGGGCTGGAGACCCGCCTTCAGCCAGAAGTATCAGGACTTGTGGGCCCAGGGTCAGAAACATCCAGGGATCAGGAGCACCAGTGAGTGAAAGAATGACACTTTGTGACTGAGTTGCTGGACCAATGTTGGACAGACAAAGATACATTTTAAAGGGCAATAAAGCGACACGCACAGAACCGACTGCTAGCGGGCCGTGAGGAAACATTCCCCGATTTTTACAAAAAGTGTATTGGATTTAAATCGCTTACTGCCCCTTTAACGCTGATCTAAACCACTGGCTGTGGTAAGAGGCTCCGAAGCTGTTTGGATCAAATGAACTCTGGTGTGTCTGTTCATGCTGGTTGTGGAAGCTGTCAATCAAACTCTTGTGGAGTCGGACCAGAAACTGGGCAGAGACCCCCCTCCGCGGTCCTGGTCCCCTTCCAAGGGGATACGGTGGGTTTGTGGTGTGAAAGCCCACAGAGCGACCGCACAGCCGATGAGGATAAACGACAAACTGTGGTCTATATTTACACGAGATGATTTTGGTAGCCATGGTAACATGCTTTACCAGCCTCTAAAAAGCGAGTTAAATGAGTGATTTATAGGGACCACACAATAAACATCTCTTTCATGATACAGTACAAAATGTCCTTTCCCTTATTTTCCCTTGACATATTAATAATAATAAATAATATGATATATTCTATCATAGAATGATATTTCTAAGATATGGGGCAAGAATTGCTGTCAGGCGTGGCATACAGTGGCATACAAGTGACCTCAGTCCAGTGTTTGTATGGACACAGAGAAGAGCAGAAACAAAAGGCAGCATCGGAATAAACAAACCGACAACATAGTGTTCTTATAGTTTGTCTCCCTATGTCATCATTTCTCACTCGCAACGGTAAATATCACGCCCATAAACGTGTGTGGACCGTACACTGTCACCGTACTTTCTCCGCTGTGTTTCACTAGGCCTCCCAGTCTCCCATCAGAAGATCCCCGGCGGCCTGGACCCAGTCGTCCCCATTGTGACGGACAGCTGCGGAGTCTACGGCACGTTCTACGTGGACCTGTTGGGCAACGGCCTCAAGACCTTCAGCAGTCCCGGGCGTCGCCCCAAGATGCCCCACGGCCTGCCGCATCCGCACGGGGCCGAGACCATCCGGATATTCTCCCCGCCCGCCGCACAGAGCCCGCCGCTCGGAAGCCGCGAGCTGCTGCCGTGGAAACAGGCCATACGCCCGCAGCCCAGGATGGGTGTGCTGAGGGAGTCGTGGGAGAAAAGCCACAGCAAGCAAGGTGAGCGTGACGTCAGTTCCTCTAGTCGAGTTTGTTAACCGTATACCCATCGTCCTCCGTCTTTGTCTTCCGACACATTGTTACGTAGTGGACGTGAAGATGTGCACCGGCATCAATGTCCATCAGCACTAGACTCCCTCTTTCGTTTTCCTCCCAGAGTTGCATGCAGTGAACAGCGTCCCCACACTGCCAACCAGGAACCAGTGTCCATCCAGTGTGTACAGGCAGAGACTCAGTCACATACCACCAGGCCGACATGGTACGACGCAATCTGAAACACTGACCTCCATAGTTGAGCTACAACGTGTAGCATAACACACATCTGACGTCATAATAGTAATATGTTGTCACCCGTAATTGCTAACTATGTATGCATTTCCTTCCAACTCGTCCGTCCCGCTGTGAATCCAGAGTGTGGTGAGGTGGCGGGCTGCCCGCGCCTGCTGCACTACTCGGCCTCAGCTCACCTGGTCGGCATGCTGCCCCCTCCACCGCCACCGCCCGGCGACACACTCAGCTCCACCTCAGATGAAGGGTGAGACTAACACACCGGGGGTGGCAGAGAACCAGGGGTGCAGGTCAGGTGAACATTTCATATGACGGAAGACTGGAGCACACGGACGCCGGGACAAATTACGATTTGTCAGTTTGTGGAGAGGGATGTGGATTTAGCAGACTCTGTTCCTAAAGAGAAGAGTACCTGCAGTAAGCCTGCTCACTCATATACGTTATCAATGTTGCATGTCTCCGCGGACTGATCCGCTCCTGTGCAGCGGAGTGTAGCTCTCACACAAGATAGTCCTGCTACGAGTTGTTTCCTCTGAGATGAAAAAGGCTGAAGAACAAGGTGTATTAAACTGGGCTTCCCTGCAGTACATCGTCTCACCCAGTCTCCACAGTGCATGATTGGTCAGAGATAATCTTAACTGCCTCCCTCTGAGTATGTTTCGCCCTGTTGGAAGGACTAAGACATGGGCACACACACACACGCACACACACACACACACACACACACACAGTAATCGTCTACTAAATTAACCAACTATTTTGATAATCAATCAATCGGTTCAAGTAGTTTTTATGAAAAAAAAAAAGTCAAAATTCTCTAATTTCGGAATATTTTCTGTGACAGTAAACTGGACATCTTTGGTGTGTGGACAAAACAAACCGTCATTTTGGGATTGAGGAAACAGGATTGACCTTTTTTACAATTTTTCACCAATCTATGGACCAAACAACTAATCGATTAATCGAGAGAAAGATCGACAGATAAAGCGATAATGAAAATAATTGTTAGTTGCAGCCCTGATCATTTCTTATTGGTGAAAACAGTTCCAGCCACACTGTCACAGCAGAAATCCGGCAAAATAGTGAAATGAGAAACTGCGAAGCAAAGGGTGACAGGAAGTCCACATAAAAAAATACAAATAATTAATGATTAATATTTGAATTGTTGCTTTGGGATGAAATATTCCTGTGCCTGTGGAGATTCTCACCAGTCCAGGTCTAGTTCTCCACACAAGGTGACGAATCAGGAGCAACTGGACCAGTTGTTCTGCCTATCGATAGAGTCCAGTCCAAACCACACATTGGGAACAAAGTATCCAAAAAAATTGAAAAAAATCAATTTAATTCTTATAAAGTAACTTGAATTTTTAAAATTCCTTACATGGATATGTTAGGAAATTCAAGAGGTTCAAATGCTGACGCAGATCCATAAGTGATTATTGATCCCAACACTGACACCAGTTACAGAATTATACAGTATAGTGGAATTACTATATATTTTAATTATCTTTCGAGCAAAAACACCCCATCCTAGTGTATGTCAGACATTGAATCAGAGTTATATAAATATGTTCCCTTTTTAATCACGGAAAGTGGTCCTCGCTGCTCCAGTGTGTTATTTATGTCCTGTCTCAGCCTCGCAGTCGCTAAATAAATATCGCGTAGCACTTAGTTTTATGAATATATTTTAATTATCCTGGCGGAGAGGGAAGACACATGCAGCGTTTATGAATCTTCTGATGAGGGAACAAGATACATCACACTCACACATAGTGAAACCAACAAGGCGTTTTACCAAAAGGCAAAACAGACA
Organism: Scophthalmus maximus; assembly: GCF_022379125.1. NCBI lineage: Eukaryota > Metazoa > Chordata > Actinopteri > Pleuronectiformes > Scophthalmidae > Scophthalmus > Scophthalmus maximus. The sequence continues at coordinate 6,952,162 of NC_061516.1, read as the reverse complement.
AAGATATAACCGTTGCCAGCCCACAAGCCAGAATACTTGAATTTCGAAACATGCATTAAAAGATTGTCGTTATTCAACAACAAAAAAAATCATCCATGTCCTGCGTCGTCCCCAGCTCCAGTCGCTCCACAAAGCTGACGGTGGACACGGGCTCTCTCCAGTCGGTGTGTGCCGCACCAGGCCAACGCGGCCCACCGGGGCTCAGCCGCCCCTGCCGCGGCCACCTGTGTCCTGCATCACACCCCGGGTCACTGGACGAGGACCACGGTGGCACACTGACAGCACAGGAAGCCGCCCAGTACCTGGAGCTCTGCCCCAAACCGGAGCGATGCAGGTGAGATGCGGCGCGGGCGTTTGTTGAATGCAGCTGGCGTGTTTGTGATAGGCTGACCATGTCCCCCCTCTCGGTCAGCAGTGCTCTACCCGAGCAGCGTCCCTTCCTGTCCCACCCCTTCTCGGCCTACCTGTGCGGCCCGGCGCACGCCTCCCAGCTGGTGGACGACCACGGCGCCGCCGGGCAGCCCGACGCTCCCCCGATTGGCCTGCGACGCGCCCGCGTCCAGAGCACACCTTCCTCCTGCTACAGCGAGTGGGACAGCTCGCTGTGGAACACCTGGAGCACGGCGACGGACGGCAACGCGGCGAGCGCCCGCACCAGCCTCATCAGCTCCGTGGACAGCTGCTACACCAGCGACAGCGCCCACTTTGCCCGCTTGCTGGCTGCGGCGGGAGAGACGATGAGTGGAGCGTCTTTGTCAGGTAAGCAGAGACACACTCACACACACACACACACACACACACACACACACACACCTCAAAAGACTGGTCTTGTGGTCTTGAAGTAACTTGAGGTCATTTAGTTATATTTGTTTATCTAATTTTAATATTTCTTATTAATTCATACACTGCCAAAAAAATGTAATTTGCATCAGAGTCAACAAATAGTCCACAAACTAAACTCTCTATTTTTAGACTCTTTATCTGGATCATAAGATCCAGGCTTGTTATTTTCTACAAGGAAGTACGAAACAAAAAGAGCAGAAAGTAAAGGAGGGGTTCCTCCCTCAGGACGGGCAGTGAGGAGCGCCGATAGAACAAATATTGTATGAAGAAACAAGAGATGTGATATGACATGAAGTAATTATTGTGTAATAAGAGAGAGAGAGAGAAGACAAGAAGTGTGTGGGAGTGGGATGGTGTACCGACTAGAAATAAAGTACATTGGTCATAGTAACAGTGTGTGTGTAGATCTGTGCCACAGGAATAATAATATCAATCCTCAGACACACACACACACACTTGTTTTTATTTTTATTTCAGTTTTTTTGTTTGATTTATGATCTTATGAAATCATGGGGGGGGATTGAAGAATGTCTGAAGAAAACGAACATAATTTTTCTTCCGCTTCTATTCTGTAAGTCAATTTATTTTTGTGGCAGTTGCTGTAAGACGATGTCTTATTTGGGCTGCAACTAACGATTATTTTCATAATCGATTGATCTGCCGATTATTTTCTCAATAAATCGATCGGTTGTTTGGTCCGTGAAATTGTGAAAATAGTCGATCGTGTTTCCCAAAACCTCAAGATGAAGCTTTGTTTCGCCCACACGCCAAAGATATTCAGTTTTCTGTGACAGAGGAGCAAAAGAAACCAGAACATATTCACATTTAAAAAGTGAAATCAGAGAATTTTGACTTTGAACCGATTAATCGTTTATCAAAATAGTTGGCGATTCATTTAGTGATCGATTAATAATCGATTTTTCTAATAACTGTTGCGGCTCTAAAAGTGTTAAACAAGAACTGCCGGTGACACGTTTCAGAACCCGGCTCCTCGGATCAGAGCTTCCCGTCCTGTTGTGTTCACGGCATCTCTCCACTAGATGGCGCTCTCTGTCCGAGAACCACCCTGACTGCCTCAGGCGGACGAACACACAGCCATGAAATGTTGATTACGCGTGCTCTGCTCATTTTTCAGTTTCTGAAGACAAAGTTTGAAGGTTTTCACACTCCTCTCCAGCATTTGTGTGTGTGTGTGTGTGTGTGTGTGTGCGTGTGTGTGTGTGTGTGTGCACATTGATGTTCGTCAGTGGTTGTGCATGTGTCTGTTGCTCGGAGAAACAAAGACATTCAATCCAATATCGAAGGTGGAACCAGGCAATCACTTAGGGCCTTTCAGGAGATTGAACCTCCAGATGAGTCATGCTCCCCCCCGTGTCACTTCATCAGTCACTGCTCTCCCTGGAGGCGCCGCTCACTTTTCTCCCGTTTGCCAAACTTTTAACTCTTGTCTTTCGCGTGACTCGGCGAATTTTCTTATCTCATACGAGCGGAAGAAAGGAGATGGAAGGAAGGATGGACGGTCTTAACCCATTCTGGCTATTATTTCATGCGATTAGTTCACACATCTAGAGCTGCAACAGTTGACGGATTAATCGATTAGTAATCGACTACTAAATTAATTCGTTTTGACACTCGATTAATCGCTTTCAAAATTCTCTGATTTCAGCTTCTTAAATGTGAATATGTTCTGGTTTCTTTTGCTCCTCCGTGACAGTGAACTGAATATCTTTGGTGTGTGGACAAAACAAAACATCCTCCTGGGGTTTTGGGAAACACGATCGTCATTTTTCTCCATCTCATGACATTTTATGGACGAAACAACTAATCGATTAATAGCGAAAATAGTCGAAAAGATGAATCGATGATGAAAATAATCATTAGTTGCAGCCGTACACACATCAACACATTTCATCCGACTGTTTTTTAAGAGTACTCTCACTCATTTAAAATGTGTTGCTACTGCCAAAACATTTGTATCACTGCGAGTATGAAAACTAGATGCAAAACATTTGCAGACAAGTGTTTTAATATTTTCACGTTGTTCATCGGACACACCCCAGGGGGGTGTGACGGCGTTTCGACCACGATCGCTGCTCTGACTTCCTCATCCGATAATGAAAACTCGTTGATCCCGAGCTGCGACCAGTTCTTCTCCTCGAACACAAAGTGTCACGGCTAAGAAAATATTCAGCTTCAAGTTGACCAAAACCAAAGATATGATTTAAATGTCCAGTCAGTCAGGATACAACTAGGAAGGATTAGAACAGTGTGGACCAACACGATAAGGAAACACTGGACGCTCGTTCCAGACTGGGCACCAGTGCCGGATGCAGTCTCACTGGCAGGGCCTCTCCGGCTCCAGGCTCTGGGCCTGAAACGAACCATTATTATTCATGGCCGGCTACATTCTCTGAGGCCTTTGAAATGTGCCAGTACCTTTAGAATCCAGAGAGTGGCTGATGTGAGATGGCACCGTTAGTTCTGCTGCCTGGAGGATATTAGAATAGTTTTATTGTCAGACCGACTGCCGCTTCGAAGCAGCTACCAAATTTGCTTCCCCCCGGAGAGTCGGCATGAAAGGTGCCCCTCCACGTGTTTATTCATTCTGTCAGCCGCCGTGAGAGGCGGAGCGGTTTTCTGTTCTAATATGATTTCCCTCCCTGACACTGGAAAGCATGTCAACGTGTCCCCCTCTTCTGTGTTCAGACTTTTCTCCGCCGGCCTCCCCGCTCAGCGCCCTGTACCCGTCGTTCCACGCAGACGGCGACTCGTTCGGGGAGCCGGAGCCGGTCCCGGCGTGGGACTGGAGCATGGCCTGGCTGGAGGGGATGCAGGCCCAGCACAGGGCCCGCTATCCGGGCGGAGGCTCCAAACCCTTCAGCGCTTAGGCACGGAGCTCCGGACACACCTCGCGGCAGCATGGGAAGTGCACGGCGAGCGTGAGGGGTCGGACGCGACCGATTTACATCCGGGAACGTGTCGGAAACAATATTGAAGGGTAGGGATTTCCCACGCATGACGAGATCAATCTCTGGAGACGAAACATAATTGGAGCCCACCCCTTGTTGTTTGGAACACCTCTGCCAGGAGACGCACGTCTGCCGTCGGTCGTCTGTGTACCTCGGGGACAGTCCGACGACTATTTCTTACATCCTTCGGGTGACTGTGATTGAGGTCTCCTCTCGTCGGAGAAGCGGATAATGAGACCCCTCCCTCACGACGCCCTCAGCCGGGGTGTTGTGAACAAGGCCAGAAAGACGGAGAGTCGGAGAGGCGGCGGCCACTAGTGCTGCGCGCCGATCTTCTCCAGACTGAGTCACTGAGCACGTGTAAATATGCAGCGCATTCAACAGATGTTATTTAAAGAATTTCAAAGGCTCCAAATCATATACTGTCTTCCATGTTTCACGTTCTGAATATTCTTTTCTATGATGAGATGATTATTTTTATTCGTCCTCACGCACCCTGTCCAGTTTTGAACTGTTACACAAAGTGCGCTCCTCGTCGTACTGTAGCTCACGTGTCATTTTGTATCATCACGTGTACTTGAACTAACTTAGGTTTGTCCCTTTAACCGACTTTAATTTTAGTAAGAATACAACAGAAAGTATTTTAAATGAAAGTGCTCTGTGCTTAGTCTTAGTCCTGCCTGATGTTTTTCATATATGTATGTATATATATATCTATATATATATATATATATAGATATATATATCTATATATATATATGGATTCACTAATGGTAGTAGCATTAAAGTTTTACGTTTTGTAAGAATTTGCATTTGTTTTTGTACACGGTCCATTCCAGGTGTGCTTCAAAGTTTTGAATAAAATCGTTGTATTGACTGAAATGAGTTTAACACTTTGCACAAGGACCCGACCTTCTTGGCAAGAAATGAATAAATCCTTCTGGTTTCCTCCGGCGGCGTTTCCCAGTTCGAAAGAGACAGAACGCTCCGAACGCCGACCGCCATGTCAACAACGCCCTTCCGATGATATGCGGAGCACGCTCACTCTGACAGGATGCGTTGGGCGGGGGAGGGGGGGGGGGGTTCCACTGGAGGAAGTAATGTATCTTTACAGTCCGCACCCCCTCCCCCTGCGTCCTGCGGGGCCGGATTCCCATCGAGCCCGTTGTTCTCGATGGCGACGCGGAGCGTGAAGGTGGTGTTTAGGCCTCGTCAGTTCGGCTCCACTAACCGAGGCAAGCAGTGCTGCAGCGGCTGATGATGGATCCTAATTACAAACCCATCGGAGGGAATAATTAAACCGTGATCAATGTTCTGTTACTACAAATCCCGGGGATAAGTGTAATTCCTAAACTCGGTGTGTATCTTATATTTCTTCTTGTCGGCCCTCCCTGATTAGAGCAGATTGTTTTTCCCCCGCTTGTTCTGATGTTCTGATCCAACAAGTGGTGCGAGCGCATCACTGAGGAGGGGGCTGCAGCAGCAGCAGATGCTCGCGCACTAAGACCTCATGCGATTTTCCTCGACGACTTCGTGTCCAGCGATGAGTTGTGTTGTCGCGCGGCCGCGAGGCACCGACATGCTCCTTCCCCCCCCCCCCGAAGTAATCCTCGTCTTGTATCTGGGTTACTCGGGGTCAAAGGAGAGTGGGGGGGGGGGGTTGGGCTAAGAAGTGCTCTGCTGTCTGTTTTCGTCTGTAAGCTGGGGCCAGAATCAGAATTTATGCGAGGAGTAATAAAAAAAACGAGTCCATAATTACTGGAGCTGAAAAAAAAAAAAAAAAAAAACCCGACGTAGGAATGTGTGAGGTACAGGGGTCATTTATTTTTCCTTCTAAAGAGCGGAGCAGCCTTTACCTCAGTCCAAGATATGAAAGAAAGAAGTTTCTCATGTCTTTTTTTATTTCCTTTTGAAGATCCATCAGCCTGTGTGATTTGCAGGTATTCTCAGATGAGAGCGAAATCAGACAAAACAGACGTTCTAACACAACATTCAACCTTTAAACTGCTCAACTACACATTGTGCTGCGTTCACAATATGTACAGTATGCTGTGCATCAGTGCAAATACTGGATTACGTGTGTGTGTGTGTGTGTGTGTGTGTGTGTGTGTGTGTGTGTGGAAACTAGACTGCCAAAGGGATTATCCCTCATCTGTCACTTTTCACTAAAGACCATATGTTTCCACATGAAGCCCTCCAGCGCGCGCACACACACACACACACACACACACACACACACACACTGACGACCAGACCACACACTATACTGGACATGTCCTGTAACCACACACACACACACACACACACACACGGAGGGACACACATGGCGATTTACTGCATGTCTTTCCTGTAGTCTATGATTTCACTAAATGGATAATCACCGTTCTAAGACCAGACATAAAACCACGTGTGTGTGTGTGTGTGTCATGAGCTGGGCCTCCAGACGTATTATACACCAGCCTGTCCGACATCATGGGACACGACGACCCTGCTCATGAAACTCAGCCCTTTTAGCACTTTCTGCAACAGTCAGTGTGTGAAACCGTTCAGCAGTTTCGTCGGAGACATTTGAATCGTCAGCTTGTCGTGGTTAAAAGCCTCAGTCGTTCACTTTCAGTCCGATGACTTTTCCTGGCACCACCATTCATAGAATACGATGGAACCTGTATTGATCTCGGGGGGGAAACGAGGTTTCACCGCCACAGAAGTAACAGGATTCGACGCGGGATCAAAGCAAATGGAATCAAAGAACTCAAAGGGAACACAACATGATGCGGAGACAATGTCGATGCAGCGCTGAGATAAATATACAGTAGCAGTGTATTCGCAGCATATTGATTCGATGATACCTTGTCCGACACAGGACATGCTAATAGGAGGCCGAGCCAGTGCAGTCTGACTGACAGCTCAGGGGAACTGTGCCGCTGCATGCTAAAGTGGTCATCATTCAATTAACTGGGAATCAATGGCCCCATATGGGTGATCTGTTTCATTATTGCCCCGTCACTCACCCAGGGCCTGTTGACCGCCTCCACGCACACACACACGCACACACACACGCACACGCACACGCACACACACACACACACACACACACACACACACACACACACACACACACACACACGCACACACACACACACACACACACACAGGTGTTTTGCACATTAGCACATTTATTGGAAGACACGGACTCAGGACTCCAGATGCATCCTTGTGTCTGTGTTTTTTTTTTTTTTTTTTTATCCCATTGTTGGTGTGCTGAGAAAACCAAGTCTGTCCAAACCAGCCGTCCATCAGCTCTCTGTGACAACTGGTCCCTCAGACAAAGTGACGGTTTTCCACTGATTTCTTTCTTGTCCCCGTTCATTTTATTGCGTAATCCTGAGAAACCGAGGGGACGACGTTCTCTCAGACGCTGGGGGGGGGGGTTGTGTTGAACAGTGACAAACTGATAGTGTCTCCAAGTGGCAACACCAAGTAAACACACTGTACAATTAGCAAAGCTTCACTCACAGTGCGCGGGATTTCCTTTCTTCCGGTGGAAGTGGTTGCGTGACGTGACACTCCTCAGGGTGAGTTGATGCGATGCCCAAAAATCCACAGGTTCAGTGGCTGTGTTGGGATACTGAAGTGATGATCTATGATTATTGTGATGACGGAACAAAGTGTCCCGTGTCCGTGGCATACGGAACGTCGTGTATACAGATCACAGTCTACTGTCTGGCGGAGCTTATGTCCATGACACGAGTTGATGGAAATAAAAGCGTGAAATGCAATATTGCTCATCACTCGCACGCTGGATGCACGCCACTTAATCCTTTACCTTCTCCATCCACTGACCTTGTCGCCTACGCAATGGCTTCGTTTGAGCGTCTCTGTGTGCGTGGCATCGGCCGAGGAGTCCCAGACATCTATCTCCGCTGTCGCGCGGCAAATTAACATGGGAATTGGTGTGTTGCATTTTGGAATGAGGGAGCATGATGTCTTCAAACGATGCCATCCCCCTCCCCTCCCCTTTCCTGTCTCCGGCTCTCGGGCCGCCGGCCCTGTTCCTCCAGCCCCCGGTGGGCGTCTCCGCCCTGACACCGGCCTAATGACTGAGCGCCGTGATTTATAACTGGATGAGAGGGAAAGGGAGGGAGGGACGGAGGGGTGCAGGGAAGCTGAGGGGCGCACGGAAAGGGTACGGGGTGTGGGGTCACGGCGCAGAAGGTCAGTAATGTAAATCTTCTCATTGCCCTATCCGTTGTCCTTTGCTCTTGTTTGTTCTCTTTTGATTGATTTAATCCATTATCTTTTTTATTCCACAAGCCCAGCGGCAGAACTCTGTTTACGTTAACAACCTGCGGACATCACATGGATTATAAACTCGAAACTTTCAAAGAAACTTTTAAGTTGTCACGTAAGAATGTGAAAAAAGGAGAGAAAGTTAAAAGAACCCCCGGAGGGAGTTGAACACACACACACACACAAACACACACACACACACACACACACACACACACACACACAGACAAACACACATGGCGATTTACTGCATGTCTTTCCTGTAGTCTGTGATTTCACTAAATGGATGATTACCGTTCTAAGACCAGACATGAGCTGGGCCTCCAGCACACATACAGCACAGCGCCAATATGATGAAATTGTTCAGGAAGTCCAAAAATATTGTTTTTGAACACTCAGGATTATTGCGGCAGTGGTACAGACACAGCAGTCTTCAGTCCTGTGAGAAAATACATTGGTATATCTGTGAGCCTTCATTAGGATATATACATTAGTCATATCAGGACTGTTACAGGGAATGAATGAACAAATATCAGCATCAACTATTCTAAGTGTTTGGATTTTGTCCAGTGATCTAAATAATTATGTTAAGGCCTCTGAACTCAAACGATGCACAGTGTTGCGCCTCACCTTAACACTGATTTATCAACATCCATTATTTCTTGGTCTATTTTTTCCCGTCCCACCTAAGCCGAGCAGGGGGTTGTAGCATATCCCGCACTGCTCGTTGCACACTGTGATCCGGGATCACAGTGTGCAACGAGCAGAGGAAGTGGAACGTGCGGAGGGACTTGGAAAAATCCAGTGGTGTTGGATCAAGTGATGATCAGTCGTCACGCCGGCAGCGACACAAAGCCGTGCTGCACTTTCTCTACCACGTTGACCTGAATCCAATTCATCTTGAGTGTTGAAGAGAACGTCACGATGTGGATCCCATTAAAATCCCATCGCAAACTAAACACGTAAAAAAATAAAAATTCATGGATTAATTTAATACAATTGGCACCTGAGTTCCCCCTTTAAGATAACAATGGAGAACATGTAGTTGTTGGATTAGAAATAAGAAGTGCTCTCCTTGATGTCACTCACAGCGGTGAATACACAGGTCTCAGCCTCAGTTGATCTTATATATATATATAATATATATACGATACTATATAACATACGAGTTTGTTACAACACAGATCTGTCGACAGCCACGCCGAGGAGCTTCAAGTGCACCAGAAAACCTCTCAGTGTTATTCCGGATGGGAGGAAGCGGACGACACGTCAGGCTGGTTATGATCTTCTTCACAGGGTTCATCTGATCCCAGTGTCGGGGACACGATGGTCCCTCCTCACATCCTCATGTAAAACCCTGCAGCCCCTCAAGGCCTGTCCACCACACGTGAGACGAAACAATATTAAAGGCTCCAAAATATAAATGAGTACATAGGATGGTATACTCAGTGGAGCGTAGGTCTCTGCCAAGGCCCAACGGTTCTCTTACATTCAGTCAAGATGTAGCAAATTGCACACACTTAATATGCCAGTTTTTATATATTTTTTTTTAATTAAATC